>NC_084743.1:29153133-29205633 GCF_033978785.1 Entelurus aequoreus
TTTTTATTTCCCACTTTTGTCTTATGTTGATAATAATAATAATAATACTACATTGAGGAAACAACCTCAAAGTGCCACAGTGTATTAAAAAAAATAAAAAATAAAAAGATAATAAAAAATAAATACAAATAAAAACTGGAACAGCCAAATAGCTAAAGCTAATATGCATATATCTAAAAAAAGGCTTTTTTTTTTTTTTTTTTTTTTTTTAAAGAAAGGGTTTTTAAGCCTTTTTTAAAAGCATCCACAGTCTGTGGTGCCCTCAGGTGGTCAGGGAGAGCGTTCCACAGACTGGGAGCGGCGGAGCAGAAAGCCTGGTTATGTTAATTTTGCGCACCTGGTGATTTTTATGCTCGCATAGACCGATCCAATTTTGTTGCATAATTGATATACCAGCCATAGGCGCCGATCTACATTTCTGCCAGTGGGTAATACACACACACCAATATTGGCCAAGAAGTGAAAAAAATAGACTTTATTATTATTATTATTATTTTAAATCTTCTGCAACAAAACAATATGAATGAATTAGTGTTGTCCAGATACCAATATTTTGGTACCGGTACCGGACCCCCGACTTAAACAAGTTGAAAAACTTATTCGGGTTTTACCATTTAGTGGTCAATTGTACGGAATATGTACTGTACTGTGCAATCTACTAATAAAAGTCTCAATCAATCAAAAAAAAAAAAACAAAAGTATTTCGGGACTTTTCTGTACTTTTCTAAATAAAGGGGACCACAAAAAATGTCATTATTGGCTTTATTTTACCAAAACAAATCTTCCGATACATTAAACGTATGTTTCTTATTGCAGTTAAGTCCTTAAATAAAATAGTGGACATACAAGACAACTTGTCTTTTAGTAGTAATTTAACAAACAAAGTGAAGTGAATTATATTTATATAGCGCTTTTCTCTAGTGACTCAAAGCACTGCGTCCTGGAAACTTTTCCCACCCAAGTTGTGTGTGTTTGAGGATTCTCCCAAATTGATCGTGTCTAATATTAACTGGTCTGTCTCGGATCCAACTGGCTCTCTTCTTTATCTTGCTCTGCCCGGTCAAGATTATCGGACTTTGGTGGTAAGTCTTTTTATTTTATTAATTTCCCACTTTTGTCTTATGTTTAATAATAATAATTATAACAATAGATTTCATTTGTAAAAAGCACTTTACATTGAGTAAACAACCTCAAATTGCGACAGTGTATTAAAAAAAATTAAAATAAAAAGATAATAAAAAATAAATACAAATAAAATGTAGAACAGCCAAATAGCTAAAACTAGTATGCATATATCTAAAAAAAAGGCTTTTTAAAAAAGAAGGGTTTTTAAGCCTTTTTTAAAAGCATCCACAGTCTGTGGTGCCCTCAGATGGTCAGGGAGAGCGTTCCACAGACTGGGAGCGGCAGAGCAGAAAGCCCGGTTATGTTAATATAATAGAGCTTTATTTTGCGCACATGGCGATTTTTGTGCTCGCATAGACCAGTGGTTCTCAAATGGGGGTACGCGTACCCCTAGGGGTACTTGAAGGTATGCCAAGGGGTACGTGAGATTTTTTTTTTAAACGTCTGTCAAAAAGAACTGTGAAAAGAAATGCAACAATGCAATATTCAGTGTTGACAGCTAGATTTTTTGTGGACATGTTCCATAAATATTGATGTTAAAGATTTCTTTTTTTGTGAAGAAATGTTTAGAATTAAGTAAATGAATCCAGATGGATCTCTATTACAATCCCCAAAGGGTGCACTTTAAGTTGATGATTACTTCTGTGTGTAGAAATCTTTATTTATAATTGAATCACTTGTTTATTTTTCAACAAGTTTTTAGTTATTTTTATATCTTTTTTTCCAAATAGTTCAAGAAAGACCACAACAAATTAGCAATATTTTGCACTGTTATGCAATTTAATAAATCAGAAACTGATGACATAGTGCTGTATTTTACTTCTTTATCTCTTTTTTTCAACCAAAAATGCTTTGCTCTGATTAGGGGGTACTTGAATTAAAAAAATGTTCACAGGGGGTACATCACTGAAAAAAGGTTGAGAACCACTGGAATTGACCGATCGATTTTTTTGGCATTATCGATACCAGCCATAGGCGCCGATCTACATTTCTGCCAGTGGGTAATACACACACACACCAATATTGGCCAAGAGGTGAAAAAAATCGACTTTATTTTTTAAATCGTCTGCAACAAAACAATATGGAGGAATTAGTGTTGTCCCGATACCAATATTTTGGTAACGGTACCGGTACCAAAAGTATTTCGGTACTTTTCGGTACTTTTCTAAATAAAGGGGACCACAAAAAATGGCATTTTTGGCTTTATTTTAACAAAAAATTGTTTACAATACATTAAACATATGTTTCTTATTGCAGTTAAGTCCTTAAATAAAATAGTGAACATGCAAGACAACTAGTAAGTAAACAAACAAAGGCTCCTAATTTAGTCTGCTGACATATGCAGTAACATATTGTGTCATTTTCCATTCTATTATTGTGTCAACATTATTAAGGACAAGTGGTAGAAAATGAATTATTCATGTACTTGTTCATTTACTGTTACTATTTTGTTATTTTATGTTTCAAAATGCTCTATCTCCACTTCTGTGTAATCACTTATTCTTCTGTTGTCTGATACTTTACATTAGTTTTGGATGATACCACAAATTTGGGTATCAATCCGATACCAAGTAGTTACAGTATCACACATTGGTCATATTCAAAGTCATCATGTGTCCGGGGGCGTATTTCCTGAGTTTATACACACATAACATAAATAAAAAGATTTTGTGATGTTAAAAAATATCAATGTAATCATAGTAGTGTCGACTAGAAACGCTATTGTACGTGGTATCATTACAGTGGATGTTAGGTGTAGATCCACCAATGGCGTTGCGGTAGTGTTTATGTTGTGTTGCGGTTGTTGTTGTTGTTTAGTGTGGTTTCACTATATGGCACATATTTATGACAGTGTTGGCATTGTTCATACTGCCACCCTTGGTGTGACATGTATGGCTGTTGACTAAGTATGCGCTTCATTTGCTCGTGAGCAGTATGTTCAAAGTCAAGGTGATTATGTCATTAGTTCACTATCGGGCATAATTCAATCTTGGTTAGGCTTTGTTTACTATAGACGATATGATGTATTACTTATTTATTAAGTAAAACGGACCAGACTCACCACAATATTAATAACAACAAAATAGATTTTTCAGAAATTATTTTAAAGATTGAAAGTTGCCATCAATCCCACGTGGGTGATACCAGCTATATCAGTATCAGATCGAGACTAGCGGTATGAGTTCTAACTCAAACATATCTCTTTTTGTTGTGTTGTTGAAATATACCGTTACTTTTCGATTGTTGCAGGTAAAACTGAAAAAAAAAGTTAATTGCAGCAATTATTTTTTCAAGATGAAACTAATATATGACATAAGCTCATAACATTTTTATTATTACGGCTTAGCGCAGGGGTGTCAAACTCATTTTAGATGGAGAAAAATGTTACTCTCAAATGGGCTGGACTGTTAAAATCACGGCACGATAACTAAAAAATAAAAACAACTTCAGATTGTTTTCTCTGTTTAAAAATAGAACAAGCACATTCTGAAATTGTACAAATCATAATGTTGTTGTTGTTTTTTTACACTTACATTAATAGTATTCTACCTTTATTTATCGTTATTTATATTTTCTGAATAAATTATATGATAATGTTTAACAGTCAACTCATTAGCGTTATTTTTCAATCTATCAAGATAAAAAAAAAATGTCAAAATCAAATTATTGTATGTTATTTATGTAGTTTGATCATTTTCCTTCACTAATGTACTAACATCATGTGGTTTATTTTGTACATATGTAGCATCATCTACAAAGATACAAAGAATTGGTATATCCAGTGGACACATTTAGAACAGCTGTTTCCTTCATTCAAAAATGTCAGGTATATTTTTATAATTAGCAAACACGGGCCGGATAAAACCTGTTTGCGGGCCTGATCCGGCCCCCAGGCCGTAGGTTTGACACCCCTGGCTTAGAGTTGATAAAAATCTTAGACATTTTGGGGTTTTCAAAAATGGTCAAAGTTGTAACAAATAAAGACGTGACATATTTCACTTTGTATGTAATGAGTTTATATGACATATTTTCACATTTAAAAAAATGCAGTAATGAATGTGCTTCTGCACAATATTCTAATTGTATTAGTTCCACCTGTATATTGTTTAGAAACTCAGCCACTGGAGGGATTTCACATTAGTTTTTACTCATTTTACATTTATTTTATTATTTATTTTGCACTACAAACATTATTTCGTTCAAACATAATGCAAGTGAATAGGGGAATAATTTTATATTAAAGGGATTTGAGAGTATTTTTTTACTTATTTTACTTTTAATTTACTATTTATTTTGCACTACTGATTTCATTTTGCTCAAGGGAATAGGGAGAAACTTTTATTATTTTATCTTATTTTAATATGTTGCAAGAGGGATTTGAGTGTTGTTTTGTACTTATTTTAATTTTATTCTATTATTTATTTTGCACTACGGACTTTATCATACTCAAACATAATAAAGGGAATAGGGGAATCATTAAATTATTTTGTATTAAATAAGCACCGCAAGGGTTTTGAGAGTAGTTTTGAATTATTTTACTTTTATTTTATTATTTATTTTGCTCTACATACATTCTTTTGTTCAAACATAATGCAAGGGAATAGGGGATTTTTTAAATATATATTAAATAAGCCACGTGAGGGATTTGAGAGTAGTTTTTACTTATTTTACTTTAAATTTTTTTTTTTTTTGCACTATCGATTTCATTTTGCTCAAACATAATACAAGGTAATAGGGAGAAACTTTTATTATTTTACCTTATTTTAGTAAGGTACAAGAGGGATTTGAGAGTTGCTGTGTACTTATTTTACTTTTATTCTAGTATTTATTTTGCACTACAGACTGTATTGTACTCAAACATAATAAAGGTAATAGGGGAATCATTTAATTATATTGTATCAAATAAGCCACGCACGGGTTGTGAGAGTAGTTTTGAATTATTTTACTTTTATTTTTTTGTATTATTTATTTTGCACTACAGACTTCATTTTGCTTGAACATAACACAATAGAATAGTGGAATCATTTAATTATTTGAAAATAAATAAGCCACATGAGAGATTTTAGAGTCATTTTTACTTATTTTACTTCAATTTTATTATCTATTTTGCACTGCGGACTTATTTTTGTTTTAAGTTGAATATAATAAAAGGGAATAGGCAAATAATTGCTTTATTTAGATATATTTAAGAGGGATTTGACATTAGTTTTTACTAATTTTACTTTTATTTTACTATTCATTTTACACTACAGACTTTTTTTTGCACCAACATATCAAAAGGGAATACAGGAATTATTTAATTGTATTAGTTTCATAAGCCATGATGGATTTAAGAGTACCTTTTTTTTTTTACTTTTTATTTTGCACTACAGCCTTTTTTACCCAAATATAATAAAAAGGATATGAGAATACGTTTATTATTTTGTTGAAATTATCACATTCTGCGCACATGCATGTATTGATGCAAAACGTTGGTTTCTTGAAGTCTTTTTCCTGTGCTGTATTCCGCTTATAATCAGGATACACAAATTAAAGACAAAAATCCAAATAAGAGTATTTCTATATTGATGATACTGGTATGGGATCACACCCAAAATATAGTTACACACCACCTATCATGGTTCCAATACTTTAAACATTTTCAAGGTATTTTTGAATGATTTTTTTAGATTTTTCCTTTAATTTATCGACCACGATTATTATTAAAATAAGACACCTGGCAAATATTTTAAACAAACAGAACATTTGATACATAGAATCGTATGAGCACAAATGTGTGTGGAGGTTAAGCATTGGGAGAAAAACGCCTGCATAATAGCCTGCAGTTGTGTGTGTGTGTGTGTGTGTGTGTGTGTGTGTGTGTGTGTGTGTGTGTTTGACTGTGTTTGGGGGTCAGCGTTAGGAATTTCAGGTGGCCCTTCAGGGCGCGGTGGATATGTCATCATAAAACAATCCATACTGGCTCAGCTCCACAAGGTGTGTGACAGGCAGACAGACCCTGCAGATATCCCGATTCTGTCCATCTGTTTGTGTCCTGCCTTGCTCGTCCTGTGTATAGTTATCTTCACTTCTGGCATACACACACACACACACACACACTTAAACACAATCTTTGGGATATGTTTCCAGCTAAATCCTCCCACTGTCCACAGCTCGGTCAAGGTCAATGTGGGATGCGGTGTCAAAAGCGTGTGTAAGTCCATTCTTTGCATGGCTGGAACTGCGTTCTGTCCTGTCATGAGTGATAGCGAGCGCGTACTCCTTAGAACGATTTTGCTATAATAATATTGGAACGTGATGAGAACATGGTGCAAGGAACTGACTGGGAAAGTCACAACAAAGTTGATCAGAGAGTTGTCTGCTCAAAATGTGGTCTGTTGTATTTGCAGATAGGGCAGATTTAGGAAAGCAAGCTAGTGGTCTGCATAGTTAGACTTTTTTTGCCTTCACTAATAATCAGTGTTGGGTTAGTTACTGAAAACCAGTAACTAGTTACAGTTACTAGTTACTTTATTTCAAAAGTAACTCAGTTACTAACCCAGTTACTTACACCAAAAAGTAATGCGTTACTGTGAAAAGTAACTATTTAGTTACTTATATATATATATATATATATTTTTTTTTTTAAGGCTCCCTTTAATGCCCCTTTAGCCTTCATTTTAGTACTGTTATTGCACTGGAAAATAATACAATCTGTTGATCCACTTGACATGCATTTGCATCACTGAACTCTGCTAAGCAATGTGGTCTACATACAACACACAAAGACAAAGATATGTTTCAAAGGGCCAATTTGTTTCAGGCCAGAACAAATTGACAAAATTATTTTAAATAGCTGCAACATAACATACATAAGTAAAAAACAGCATAATAACAACACGGCTGTAAACCAAGGAAGGCACACACTACATACACAAAGCCTAACCAGGCATTTTTTTCTCTCAAGGAATTCTGAAATAAAATCATGTCTGAAGCCCAGAACACACTACACATTTCCCCAGTTTTAGTTTAGAGATAAGGAAAGATTGGCCTGGCCCACTAGCATCTCTCTTTATGTTTGTGAACTTTATAGTCTATACATTTAGAGTGATGTGATAATCAAACACTCTAGAAGTCTAGAATGAAAGAATATATAAGATAATTTACAGAGTATGTGTACTTTCAGTGCTGCAATGGCTGTATCAATGTTGTCCTGGCTAGCAGTGCCTCGTTAAAAATCCAGCCGCTGTTGCTTAGGAGGTGAAGTGTGTCTCTCTTTACTAGCTTCGTCGAAGCATGTTGCTTTTGTAGTTGTTTCAGCAGATTATAATTGCTAGGTTAGGATCTTTGATCCAAGACACAACTTGCATTTAACTAAAATGTTCTTTTCTTTGTGGTCGACAAAAGAAAAGTAGTGAGAATATCTCCATGTTAAGAAACTCGGCTTCGGGCTTCGCCATGTCTTGTTAGTAAACACAGACACGCCCCCTCCCACACACACACGTAGACACACACAGAGCGCGCCTCTTCCTTGTCGCCTCATCTCCGTCGCCTCTTCTGCAGCTCTCCAATAAAACACACTCAGATCTTCTCAGTTTCTAGCCGATACTACAAAAAAAATAACGTAAAATAACGCAGTAACGCATCATGTAGTAACGGTAACTGAGTTACTGAATGTAAAAAACAACGCGTTAGATTACAATTTACCGCCGAAAGTAACGCGTTACAAAGTAACGCGTTACTTTACATGTAGAGTTAGTCCCAACACTGCTAGTAATGCAGTTTTGCTTATATTTTCTGGCTTCTGTCATGAAGATGAGGTGTATTTTCAGAAATATACATTATATATTGCAAGAAATTATATTTGTATTTTTAAACCTTATGCTTCCCAAGACAGAAAACTTGTTTATAGCTTTTATTTTTTAAGTGTATATTAGAGTGTAGTCTGTGCACACCTGGAGGTAAGAAAGAGTCAAACAATAACAGATTTGACAAACTGCACCCGTGGATTTGTCCTAACCAAATATGACGTCACTACTATGGTAGAGTTTACAGTAGATCACACCCATGCGGTAAGAAGGGGATTCACATGGCTCCATTTGTTTATGTGACACATGAAAAGTGACAAATTGGGGGATGCACTATCCACTTAAGCCGCCAGATGGTAGTACTGTTAAATATCTTAAAGTGTGGTTTGTGGCAATTCCAACTTTGAACACAGTGTCAGTTGCTATGGAGAGTGGCACTTTCCATCATTTTCAGCAGACTGCATTGCAAAATGATTACCCTTCTAGGAATGGTGCCATATGAATTCCTTCCCTACTGTAAATTACTGAAGCTTATGTCCTAATTAACATTTTAACGGATACTAGTACTAAATTGGTACTTTTAAAACAATGTACTTAAAACATTTGAATACAGTACATGCACTTTTTTGTAGAAAAAATAAATGCATATTCTTTTTATGGAATTGTATGACATTCAAGTGGACCTGACTGGTAATTGAAATATTATGGTGATATAGATTAAATGATTAATGTAAGTAATACATTCATAAATAAGAATCAAAATCTGCACCACATTATTGTGATTATTGCAGCGATATAGACCGTAGACAACGTGCAAACATGACTTATGTCAGTTGTAATGTTTGATACACAAAATTCCGGGTTTTCCTGAAAGCAACCTCGCTTGAGTAAGGGTTGTGCTGTTTTTGTGGTTTCGGCTACTGGCTAGGCTACAGTAGGGAAGGGATTCATATGGGCCTAATCCTGGGTGGATCTCGCGTGAGAGGGGTTCGGTTAATCATTATTCAATGCAATCTGCTGAAAATGATGGAAAGCGCCACTCTACATAGCAACTGACGCTGCAAAGTTGGAATTGCCACAGATTACATTTGAAGGTATTCAAAACACTACTGCCGTCTGGCGACCAATTCCTCATGTTTCATGTGTCAGGTAAATTGTAACGAATGGGGCCATATTCCTACTGTATGTGTGATAAGGGCTGCTGATGGCATGTTAAGTTTAGCATTAAAGAAAAAAGATTGTCAGACTCTGTGTGCTTCTGTCAGGGGCCGCCATGTTACTAACAAGCACTTGTTGCAGGTGGTCTGCATTCATTTAGCACTGGAATACCGCACTGCTAGCGTTTTCGGTGTGGTTACCAGGTCTGATGTGTCGAAGCCAGGTTTTTTTTCTTTTTTTGTTTTTGTTTTTTTACTTAAGGAGTGTTTGCAGGGCATTTGGTTCTGGTCTGGTGACCTTAAGGGCAGTTTGGAATGTCCTACCTGGTCGGAGCGCTTGATTTGTTCACCATCACCCGCCTACAGCACAGTATGTGTGATCTCCTCGCATTGGAGCGTTTTAAATAGAGATGTCCGTTTATCGGCCGATAAATGCTTTAAAATGTAATATCGGAAATTATCGGTATCAGTTTCAAAAAGTAAAATTTATGACTTTTTAAAATGCCTCTGTACGGAGTGGTACACGGACGTAGGGAGAAGTACAGAGCTGTTGCGTCTCCCAGTCATACTTGCCAACCCTCTCAATTCCGAATTTCAGTGCCCTTCCCGAAAATCTCCCGGGGCAATCATTCCCCCGAATTTCTCCCTATTTCCACCCAGACAACAATATTGGGGGTGTGCCTTAAAGGCACTGCATTTGCCTGCCGGCCCAGTCACATAATATCTACGGCTTTTCACACACACACAAGTGAATGCAAGGCATACTTGGTCAACAGCCATACAGGTCACACTGAGGGTGGCCGTATAAACAACTTTAACACTGTTACAATTATGCGCCACACTGTGAACCCACACCAAACAAGAATGACAAACATATTTCGGGAGAACATCCGCACCGTAACACAACATAAACACGACAGAACAAATACCCAGAACCCCTTGCAGCACTAACTCTTCCGGGACGCTACAATATACACCCCCCGCTACCTCCTAGCCCCCCCCCCATCTAAACCCTGCCCCCCTCAACTTCCTCATGCTCTCTCAGGGAGAGCATGTCCCAAATTCCAAGCTGCTGTTTTGAGGCATGTTAAAAAAAATAATGCACTTTGTGACTTCAATAATAAATATGGCAGTGCCATGTTGGCATGTTTTTCCATAACTTGAGTTGATTTATTTTTGAAAACCTTGTTACATTGTTTAATGCATCCAGTGGGGCATCACAACAAAATTAGGCATAATAATGTGTTGATTCCACGACTGTATATATCGGTATCGGTTGATATAGGAATCTGTAATCAAGAGTTGGACAATATCGGAATATCGGATATCGGCAAAAAAGCCATTATCAGACATCTCTACTCGTAACCCCAAATTTAGTTCAAAACCTAAAGCAAAAAAATTTTTTTTTTAAAGTATCAAATTATCGGTGTGACGTCATGATTCCTAATATTGACTGAATAATTATTGATGTTTATTATTGAATAATCTCTTCTCCTAAACCACAATCACAGCCCTATTTTTCTTTTGTTTTGAGCCACTTACACACAGCAGCTTGCTCTGCTATTTAAAACCTGCTGCCATAGAAAGATACCATTTGATAGTAGTCTACTCTCCTCAAGATGTTGAATGTGCCAGTCTTGTCAGTTGTTGAGCCCTAGAAAGTCATCAATCAATGTCAATCAATGTTTATTTATATAGCCCTAAATCACAAGTGTCTCAAAGGGCTGTACAAGCCACAACGACATCCTCGGTACAGAGCCCACATACGGGCAAGGAAAAACTCACCCCAGTGGGACGTCGGTGAATGACTATGAGAAACCTTGGAGAGGACCGCATATGTGGGTAACCCCCCCCCCTCTAGGAGAGACCGAAAGCAACGGATGTCGAGTGGGTCTGACATAACATTGTGAAAGTCCAGTCCACAGTGGATCCAACACATCAGCGGGAGTCCAGTCCACAGCGGGGCCAACAGGAAACCATCCCGAGCGGAGACGGGTCAGCAGCGCAGAGATGTCCCCAACCGATGCACAGGCTAGTGGTCCACCCGGGGTCCCGGCTCTGGACAGCCAGCACTTCATCCATGGCCACCGGACCTATGCAACTCCCCCTCGCAAGGGACAGGGGAGAAGAGGAGAGAAGAAAAGAAACGGCAGATCAACTGGTCTAAAAAAGGGGGGGTCTATTTAAAGGATAGATTATACAAATGAGTTTTAAGATGGGACTTAAATGCTTCTACTGAGGTAGCATCTGTAACTGTTACCGGGAGGGCATTCCAGAGTACTGGAGCCCGAATAGAAAACGCTCTATAGCCCGCAGACTTTTTTTTTTTTGGCTCTGGGAATCACTAATAAGCCGGAGTTCTTTGAACGCAGATTTCTTGTCGGGACATATGGTACAATACAATCGGCGAGATAGGCTGGAGCTAAACCGTGTAATATTTTATACGTAAGTAGTAAAACCTTAAAGTCGCATCTTAAGTGCACAGGAAGCCAGTGCAAGTGAGCCAGTATAGGCGTAATATGATCAAACTTTCTTGTTTTTGTCAGAAGCCTTGCAGCCGCATTTTGTACCAACTGTAATCTTTTAATGCTAGACATAGGGAGGCCCGAAAATAAAACGTTACAGTAATCGAGACGAGACGTAACGAACGCATGAATAATGATCTCAGCGTCGCTAGTGGACAAGATGGAACGAATTTTAGCGATATTACGGAGATGAAAGAAGGCCGTTTTAGTAACACTCTTAATGTGTGACTCAAACGAGAGAGTTGGGTCAAAGATAATACCCAGATTCTTTACCGAGTCTCCTTGTTTAATTGTTTGGTTGTCAAATGTTAAGGTGGTATTATTAAATAGATGTTGGTGTCTAGCAGGACCGATAATCAGCATTTCCGTTTTCTTAGCGTTGAGTTGCAAAAAGTTAGCGGACATCCATTGTTTAATTTCATTAAGACACGCCTCCAGCTGACTACAGTCCGGCGTGTTGGTCAGCTTTAGGGGCATGTAGAGTTGAGTGTCATCCGCATAACAGTGAAAGCTAACACCGTACTTGCGTATGATGTCACCCAGCGGCAGCATGTAAATATTGAAGAGTGCAGGGCCAAGAACCGAACCCTGGGGAACTCCGCACGTTACCTTGACATAGTCCGAGGTCACATTGTTATGGGAGACGCACTGCATCCTGTCAGTAAGATAAGAGTTAAACCAAGACAAGGCTAAGTCTGACATACCAATACGTGTTTTGATACGCTCTAATAAAATATTATGATCGACGGTATCGAAAGCGGCGCTAAGATCAAGAAGCAGCAACATAGATGACGCATCAGAATCCATCGTTAGCAATAGATCATTAGTCATTTTTGCGAGGGCTGTCTCCGTAGAGTGATTTGCCCTGAAACCGGATTGAAAAGGTTCACAGAGATTGTTAGTCACTAAGTGTTCATTTAGCTGCTGTGCGACAATTTTTTCGAGAATTTTAGAAATAAACGGAAGGTGGGAGACCGGTCGGTAGTTTACCATGAGGTCAGGATCGAGGTTAGGTCTTTTGAGCAGAGGATGAATAACCGCTTTTTTGAATGCTAAGGGAACAGTGCCGGAGGAAAGTGATAAGTTTATAATATTTAACACTGATGGACCTAATAATACAAACAGTTCCTTGATAAGTTTCCCAGGAAGTGGGTCAAGTAAACATGTTGTTTGTTTTATCCCACTTACACGCTGTAATAATTCCTCTAATGTTATTTCATCAAAAATAGAGAGACTATTTTGGAGGGCAGTGTCCGTCGTATATACAGTCGTATTTGTGTTAATATAACCCAGTTGTAGCTGGGATGCGTTGTCTTTAATCTCCTTTCTAATGAGTTCAATTTTCTTATTAAAGAAATTCATAAAATCATCTGCCGAGTGGGTGGAGCTACTGGGAGGAGTCCCTTGTTGGGTTAGCGATGCTACTGTACTAAACAGAAATTTAGGATCGTTTTTGTTGAGGCGGATGAGATTTGAGTAGTATTTAGCTTTAGCTAAGGTAAGCATGCGTTTATAAGTTATTAAACTATCACTCCATGCTTGATGGAAAACCTCAAGTTTAGTCGCGCGCCATTTGCGTTCCAGTTTTCTACATGATAATTTATGAGCTCTAATTTCTTCTGTAAACCATGGGGTGCGCCTTTTAGGGGCCCTTTTTTGCTTTAGCGGTGCTATACTATCAATAATTTCGCGCAAGGCATCGTCAAAGTTGTTAGTGAGGTTATCAATAGAGCCGACATAATTTGGGAATGGTGCCATTACCGAAGGCAGTAGGTCAGCAAGAGTCATCGTTGTGGCAGCATTAATGTTGCGGCCGCTATAGCAGTTATTATTATTATTAGCTTGTTGACAAAGAGTCAAAACTTCAAATTTTATAAGGTAATGATCGGACATTACTTTAGTATATGGAAGTATCATAACTTTGGAGGTGGTGACACCCCTGACAAGCACTAGATCTATTGTATTACCGTTGCGATGCGTGGGTTCATGTATTATTTGTGTAAGACCACAGCTATCAATTATGGTTTGGAGCGCCACGCACTGAGGGTCCGATGGGGTATTCATATGGATATTAAAGTCCCCCATTATGATTATATTGTCGGCGTGCGTCACTAGATCAGCAACGAACTCTGAGAATTCACTGATAAAGTCCGAATAGGGCCCAGGGGGGCGGTAAATAACAGCTAGGTCGAGAGGTAGCGGTGTGACAGACCTCATAGTAAGCACCTCAAACGATTTATATTTATTATTTAGGTTAGGGGTAAGGTTGACATTTTCATTGTATATTACTGCGACACCCCCTCCCCTTTTAAGAGGGCGGGCAACATGCGCATTCGTATAGTTAGGAGGAGATGCTTCATTGAGCGCAAAAAATTCGTCCGGTTTGAGCCAGGTTTCGCTAAGACCAATGACGTTAAGATTGTTGTCTCTAATGACCTCATTAACCAATAACGCCTTGGGAGACAATGATCTTATGTTTAAAAAGCCCATATTATAGGTATTGGGCTGTTTTGACGAGTTTTTGTTAAGATTATCCGTAGTGGCAATATTAACAATGTTGCGTTTATTATGCGTAGTGCACTTTAAATAGTTTCGACCATATCTAGGAATTGATATGACGGGAATTTTCCGATTGTTTGCTTGGTGCTGCAATAGACTGGACATATCATAATATCATAAAAAAAGTATGTCATGCTTATTAATATATACATTGTTTAAGTGGAATTGACTTCTTAGTTTGTCATATTTGGAGGTGCTTGAACTTTTCAATGTAAACTAGCATCAAAATAGCCCATTTAATTGAATATATTTTGTTTATGTTGAATGTCAGAGAAACATTTTTGTATCTTGTCTGAGTTATAATTAAAGGGGACTTATGGTGATTTTAATCTACATTTAAAACACTTGCTTGTGGTAAAAAAAATACATATTGGACATGATTTGGTGTAAATATTACTAATATTGTTAACATGTGCTCAATGTTTCCTTACCATTATTGCTATGTTGTCTATTACCGTTATTGCTATGTTGTCTATTACCATTGTTGGCATTTTGTCTATTACCATTGTAGGTATATTCATTCTTCCTACATTGTTCATACAAATTATTGTTACAGTGTAATAATTATTGTTACCTGTGGTAATGCCACTATGATACAACATATGTATTATAATACTTGAACAAAGTAACAGTGAACTCATGTGACTAATCACTAAATGGAGAACTGGGGGTGGGATTAAATAAATTATCTTCTTCCCACTCCCTTTCAGGCAAAACTGGACAATCATGCATTACATACTATACATTACCTTTTGCACTATATGAATTTATATTATTATGTGTTGTCAACTTTGTACTTTTTTATGTCATTGCCTGAAATAAATAAATAAATGAAAAAATGAATGAAATATTGAGCACATTTTTCTCCGCAGTCATAATTGGAACCCGTTTTTTGAGTCTGTCTGCAAAATGTTTGACTGTGGAGGTGTTCCTATATTGCAAATTAAACCCTGCCCCAACCTCTCCTAAAATAATTTCATTTAAATATATATCTTGAAGCTGTCACCGCTATTTTTTTCCAGATACAGTTGAAAATATACTTCATAAACATTGTTTGGATTCACCCGGCCACAACATTAGGTCCACCTTCAACTTCTCCTATAAAGTCATAGCTGCCTTAAAAAAAAAGCTGCTTTTAGCAGCGTGTATGTCACTGCATGTCGCACGTCAATGTTATTATGCGCATGTCATGATTAAATGAAAATAATAATTTATAATACTTTTTATTGTGTTTCCTCATAGCTCTTCCACCTCCCTGCAAAACCCAGCGAACATAGGCATCCAAAACTGCCTGCAAGCTCACGCCAAAATGCACGAACCTTACGATTTTACACTTTGGCATTGTTCAACACGAGTATCCAACATTGTAACAACATATATCAATAAAAAAAGATTCAATTTATCACAGGACCTATTTAATGTGCTTTTTTTTCTGAAAGTCAACTGCAGTATTTATTGAGAACCTCTTATCTTTCTGCTACTAAGCCAGGGGTCAGCAACCCGCGGCTCTCGAGCCGCATGGGGCTCTTTAGTGAAGCCCTAGTGGCTCCCTGGAGCATTTTTAAAAAAAGGATTGAAAATGGAAAAAGATGGGGGAAATATACAAAAAAACGCAACAGTTTGTTTACATGTAAAATCTTCCACTCCTTCTTTGGGTCATTTTGTCCACCAAACGTTTTATGCTGTGCTTGAATGCACAAAGGTGAGCTTTGTTGAGTGCACGACTGCAAGCTTATCAATGCTAACATGCTATTTAGGCCAGCTGTATGTACATATTGCATCATTATGCCTCATTTGTAGGTATATTTGAGCTCATTTATTTTCCTTTACTTTCATCCTCTTTGTATATAATTTAGTTTTGCATGTCTCATGACTCATTATCTGTATGTAATATTGGCTGCATTTCTGATAGTTGTTTGTGTGCCATGTTGTTCCAGACCACAGCAAACATTACCCAGCTTGCCAAAGATTGTAATAAATCTACGAAAAGAAGACAGCCTGCCGTTTCCTTTAACTTGAACAGACACATCTATACCTTTGGCCATTCTAAGCCAGTCATTTCCAGGTGTTATCTCACCTTCTGATTTACTAATGGTTTCTAATGTTGTAAAAAAGTGTAGAATAAATATTACATTTCAACATTTCTGTCAACAAAGATTTGCTTCAGCCTGCGACACCTAGTCATTTTGATAGTAGGCTATTATAGCTAATATAGACACTCACGTCATCATATGTTGCCTTCATTATAAAACCTATATACAGCTTTTAATTTTTTGCGGCTCCAGACAGATTATTTTTTTGTATTTTTGGTCCAGTATGGCTCTTTCAACGTTTTGGGTTGCCGACCCCTGTACTAGGCTATCAAGTAACTTAGCAGGAGCACAATAAAACCTTTTACAAACACATGTTGTTGAAATAATTTTGAGTTTAAATTCTTGCACACTGTTATTTTGCTCTACCTCAAATTTGAACTGCACTGTATTTTCATTGATGTAAGATAATTTGAGTTGTATTGTGGGTCACTGCTTGTAATCAGGGGTGATAGTGGGTCCCACAGCCAAACTAGTTAAAGGCCTACTGAAACCCACTACTACCAACCACGCAGTCTGATAGTTTATATATCAATGATGAAATCTTAACATTGCAACACATGCCAATACGGCCGGGTTAACTTATAAAGTGCAATTTTAAAATTCCCGCCACACTTCCGGTTGAAAAACTCCTTTCGATATGATTTATGCGCGTGACGTCACAAAAGCAACGGAAGTGGTTGGACCCCATCGGACCAGATAGAAAAGCCTCTTGTTTTCTTCGACAAAATTCCACATTATTCTGGACATCTGTGTTGGTGAATCTTTTGCAATTTGTTTAATGAACAATGGAGACTGCAAAGAAGAACGTTGTAGGTGGGATCGATCGGTGTCTTAGCGGCTAAGTACAATACTGTAATATCTGTGATATTTGCATTAGTGTACTGTGTCTTTAAGGGTTTGGGGAACGCGCATGCGCGAGTGAGTTGGCGGAGAACGTGAGTGTGTGTGAGCGTGAGTTTTGGCTAACAGCAGCTCGTGTATGTGTGTGCGTTACTTTTTGAACTACAACCAGTTACCGCTTGTTAATAAAGCGATTGAGCAGCGCATCCTCGTCTGTGTGACTCCTTCTCCACTGCGGGGCATTACAATACTTACAGCAACACAACAAGGACTAGTTACCCTGACGCCTAGCCGATGCTTGCCGCCAAACCCACGGATGAAGTCCTTCGTCGCGCCGTTGATCGCTGGAATGCAGGTGAGCACGGCTGTTGATGAGCAGATGAGGGCTGGCTGGCGTAGGTGGAGCGCTAATGTTTTATCATATTTCTGTGAGGTCCAGTTGCTAAGTTGCTAAATTAGCCTTAGCGTCGTTAGCAACAGCATAGTTAAGCCTTACCAGGCTGAGAATTTTTAACCGTGTAGTTACATGTACATGGTTTAATATTATTGTTGGTCTTCTGTCTATCTTTACAGTCAGGGGTTTATTTATTTTGTTTCTATCTTCAATCAATCAATCAATGTTTATTTATATAGCCCTAAATCACAAGTGTCTCAAAGGTCATTTGAGAACGACGCTAGCACGTTAGCTCAGTAGCTAAGTGTGTCACCGATGTATTGTCTTGGAGATAAAAGTCACTTTAAATGTCCATTTCGCGTGCTCGACTCTCATTTTCAAGAGGATATAGTATCTGAGGTGGTTTAAAATACAAATCTGTGATCCACAATAGAAAAAGGACAGAGTACATAGTTCTGTGAGGTCCGGTTGCTAAGTTGCTAAATTAGCCTTAGCGTCGTTAGCAACAGCATAGTTAAGCCTTACCAGGCTGAGAATTTTTAACCGTGTAATTACATATACATGGTTTAATAGTATTGTTGGTCTTCTGTCTATCCTTCCAGTCAGGGGTTTATTTATTTTGTTTCTATCTTCATTTGAGAACGACGCTAGCACGTTAGCTCAGTAGCTAAGTGTGTCACCGATGTATTGTCTTGGAGATAAAAGTCATTTTAAATGTCCATTTCGCGTGCTCGACTCTCATTTTCAAGAGGATATAGTATCCGAGGTGGTTTAAAATACAAATCTGTGATCCACAATAGAAAAAGGAGAGAGTACATAGTTCTGTGAGGTCCGGTTGCTAAGTTGCTAAATTAGCCTTAGCGTCGTTAGCAACAGCATAGTTAAGCCTTACCAGGCTGAGAATTTTTAACCGTGTAGTTACATGTACATGGTTTAATATTATTGTTGGTCTTCTGTCTATCCTTCCAGTCAGGGGTTTATTTATTTTGTTTCTATCTTCATTTGAGAACGACGCTAGCACGTTAGCTCAGTAGCTAAGTGTGTCACCGATGTATTGTCTTGGAGATAAAAGTCACTTTAAATGTCCATTTCGCGTGCTCGACTCTCATTTTCAAGAGGATATAGTATCCGAGGTGGTCTAAAATACAAATCCGTGATCCACAATAGAAAAAGGAGAGTGTGGAATCCAATGAGCCAGCTTGTACCTAAGTTACGGTCAGAGCGAAAAAAGATACGTCCATCACTGCCTCTCAAGTCCTTCACTGTAACGTTCCTCATCTACGAATCTTTCACACTCGCTCAAATTAATGGGGTAATCGTCACTTTCTCGGTCCGAATCTCTCTCGCTCCATTGTAAACAATGGGGAATTGTGAGGAATACTAGCTCCTGTGACGTCACGCTACTTCCGGTACAGGCAAGGCTTTTTTTTTATCAGCGAGCAAAAGTTGCGAACTTTATCGTCGATTTTCTCTACTAAATCCTTTCAGCAAAAATATGGCAATATCGCGAAATGATCAAGTATGACACATAGAATGGATCTGCTATTCCCGTTTAAATAAAAAAAAAAAATTCCAGTAGGCCTTTAAGAACTATTGGTCTACTCCAGAATGTTGTGATCCGCTGAGCGGGTAGTGTTCTGTTTGGGTTTTCGGGTCACTTGTGTTTTTCTGTTGTCTTGGTCTTCTTCTAGTTCATGTTTATGCACCTCTAAGTTGGTTACCATAGCAACTTATTATTTTCAACTGCCGCTTTGGTTCACTGTCATTATTATTTAAGTCTGCCTTCCCATTCAGTCTGTCTTGCTTCGTAGTTTGTTTCCATACAACAGATGACAACTTTTGTTCCTGCTCTGAAACCTTCTAGCTCCCACGCTAAAGGCTCTGTTTAGTGTTTACCTTTTAGCTCCTACGCTAGCTCCTTTTGTTTCTGCTTTAAGTGGTATGAGCACGTTTTTGTTTGTTCAGTATTATTTATTTATTAAATAAATAATTTCTTACCTGCAAGCTGTGTCCGAAGCCCGATCTGCATCTTTGGGAGAACGAACATTCGCATCACTATGCGCCCAGGTCGTCACACAGAAAGTCATTGCAGCTCTTAAAGTAGTGAAGCCATATAAATGCGCTAAATTGATTGTATTTTTTATTCACTATCCATCAAGCCTGACCTACAAGAGGACATACAATTAATTTCTGACTTATAAGTGTTTTTCCAATGTTGGATAGTCGTGTTATATAATGCCATAGAACATTGGCGTTGCTAGGCCTGTTTTAGGGGGGCTCAATCCCCCCTAAAATATTCTTAAGCCCACCTAAATAATTTGGTGTTAAAAAAAAAAAAAACAAAAAAAAAAAATCAATTTTTTTTTTACAAATACATGCCGACATATTCATTATAAAGTGGCCTGAATATGAGTTTAAATAAATAATCATATAACCTGTCGTTATTCACTCAGTTTCCCCTCACTTCATAGCGTAAGGTAGAGAGCCCCTTTAGTGCGTCGGTATCCAATCCATTCCACTTGTTCATATAGAAAATGCCCACATCACTCAAAATCCAGTCCGCTTTTTCTCTCCGACCTTGCTTGCGGTCCTTGGACTTGTTCATATACAAAATGCCCACATCACTCAAAATCCAGTCCGCATTTTCTCTGCGACCTTGCTTGCGGTCCTGCAGGTGTACGAAGCACATTAGCACACAGCACTGCAGAACAAGAACGTGAACGGATGCAAAATGGACACAAGAAACTTTTTAAAGAAAGTAAGTATTCATCACTGCTTGTAGTAAAATGTATTAGCTCCACTTTACACCAGGTCTGGGTTTGACAAAAAGTTACATTCCCGCTCTAAAACAATGCTGCTACTTAGTTAGCTAGTTAGCCTGAAATGCATCATGAAGATCCTGGTTATTTATAAAGTTAAATGTGCTTGTGCGCTACGTTCGCACGCATCCTGTGCATCTCCTGGGGGCTAAGCCCCCCCTGTCCTAAAAAGCTAGTGACGCCCCTGCCATAGAATCAAATGACATGTTTCACGCATTGTGGCGTGAACTTGGACGCAGTTTTTGATGCCTTTGTTTGCCGGGATTTGGAGTATTTTTTTTTAACAATAGGGAATCAGTGACGTCAAAGATTGACAGATGTACTTATGTGGGCATTCTGGACAGGCTGTGTCTGACAAGCTTCCTCCCATTTCCTTACAACAGCGTGGCTTCATAGTAAAAGAGTGAGGGTCCTAAACTATTACCCATTGAAAATGTCTCCCGTTAAAAATGTGTGAAGCCTAAAATACCACAATGGAGACCCCGGACTGTTGAACAACTTAAGCTGTACATCAAGCAAGAATGGGAAATAATTCCACCTAAAAATCTTCAAAAATTGGTCTCCTCAGTTCCCAAACGTTTGTTAAAAGTGTTGGTAAAAAGAAAGGCCATGTAACACAGTGGTAAAAATGCCCCTGTGCCAACTTTTTTGCAATGTGTTGCTACCATTAAATTGTAAGTTAATGATTATTTGCAAAAAAAAAATACATTTCTCAGTTCGAACATTAAATATCTTGTCTTAGCAGTCTATTCAATTGAATATAAGTTGAAAAGGATTTGCAAATCATTGTATTCTGTTTTTATTTACGAATTACACAACGTGCCAACTTCACTGGTTTTGGGTTTTGTAGATGCAAATCATCATAGGTCCCCTTTAAAATGATCATATTTTGCGTGGCATGACACGTCATGTGTAACCAGCAACTGACTGGGAATGTTGTTGTTTTTTAACTTGCTAAACATGAGTCAATATGAGACCAGTCTGTGCTAGCGTACACCTGGACTGTGACTTGTCTGTGGAACGCAAGATGGAAAGCTAAAGTACCCACAGGGCTCAGGAGTTCATTGCGTTACATAGCCAGTGTTTCCCATGCATTCATTAATTTGTTGCGGGCCGCCACAAGTACATTTGATGGACCACCGCTATCAGTTTTTATGCTACCTGCTACACATTGTAATGGGACTGTCTGTGAACACAGATTATTTATTCATTATAGCTCTTCACAGAAGATGGCATCTTAATTTGGCTTCTCAACACACCATTGGCCTCATGTAAATACATCCAAATCCAAAAAAACAGCGTATGCAAGAGAAAACTCAGATGTATTAAAGTGTTCGCACACACAAATCCCAACACATTTCTTTGTTACATAGCAATCAACCTGCAATTGATCCAAGACATAGAAACGGCCCTTATAAATGCGGAAATTATATCGAAAGTAGCCATGTTCCTGAGCTCTGCCCAATCAGGATTCAGTAGCAGGTGCTCTTTTTTGGCGATTCCAACAAATGACAGAATTTGCTGCAGTGATGCACCCCGTTTGAAAAGAAAGATATGTAAAACTTTGGAAGAAGTGGGTGACCCTGATTACTCCCAATATAAATATAATGTGTGTAATCTACAACAAAACATTGTAGGCTGCTCACAGCCAGATTAGTTTCATGTGAAAATTATATATTTGGTTTGCAATCTTTTGAATTTAAACATGCCAGCATATCAAAAAGGGTACGAAAGGCTTTGTCTCTTGTTTGATTACTCAATTTATTATTACAACCCCAGAGAGCTTCTTTATTCCTCCTGTGCCATTGTGCCGCCACCTCGGCGGCGGCTATTTGCTTGACTGGCCAAGTTTGAATCACAGGTCCACATTGTAACAGCAATAGGTGGCAAAATTATCGCCTAGATAAATTAATAGTTGTAAAAATATATGAATATGAATATGAAGCATTTAAGGCATTGTCGCAAAAGTGAATTTTGTGTCCTTGCCTCTATCTTTTTTACCTTATTGCGGGGGTCAGCAAGCTGCAGCCACATGCGGCTCTTGAGCGGCGCCCTGGAGCTTTTTCGAAAATGTATGTAAATGCTAAAAAAATGGGGTGAACAATATATTTTTTGTTGTAATATGGTTTCTATAGAAGGACAAACATGACGCAAACCTTCGTAATTGTTAGAAAGCCCACTGTTTGATATGTTTGTGTTTATGCTTCACTGATGAGAGTATTTGGCGATTTGGTGATTTTGTCCTACTAATTTCAGCAGCCTTTGAACTCACCGTTGTGTGAACTGTCACTCAACAGTTTGTTCTCATGTTTAAATTTCTCCGACGTTGCCACAGAAAGACGTGTTTTATGCCACTCCTTCTTTGTCGGTTTATACTGCGCGTGAATGCACAAAGGTGAGCTTTGTTGATGTTATTGACTTGTTTTGGAGTGCTAATCAGGCATATTTGGTCACTGGATGACTGCAAGCTAATCGGTGCTAACATGCTACTTAGACTAGCTGAATGTACATATTGCATCATTATGCCTCGTTTGTAGGTATATTTGAGCTCATTTAATTTCCTTTACTTAAGTCCTCTGTGTATTTAGTTTATTTTTCCATGTTTCATGACACATTATCTATATGTAATATTGGCTGCATTTCTGATAGTTGTTAGTGTGCCATGTTGTTCCAGACCACAGCAAACGTTAGCCAGCTTGCAACGATTGTAATAAATCCATTAGAGGAAGACAGCCTGCCGTTTCCTCTAACTTGGATGCACACATATATACCTTTGGCCATTCTAAGACAGTCATTTCCAGGAGGTATCTCAGCCTCTGAGAAGTTTTACTAACGTTTTCCAATTTTGCGGCCGGGTTAGATTAGTAAAGTGCAATTTTAAATTTCCCGCGAAATATTCTGCTGAAAACGTCCCGGTATGATGACGTTTGCGCGTGACGTCACGGATTGTGCGGAAGTATTGAGACACCATTGTGGCCAGCTATTAAGTCGTCTGTTTTCATCGCAAAATTGTAAATGATCGATGAGTCCATACAAAGAAAGCTAAGAGCCCGAGATTCAAGAAATACACGCGCAGTTACCCGTGTAAAAAATTATCCAAGGCGGGGAACCTTAAACGAGTTTAGTGTGGCTGAAACGGGGCTTAGGCTAAATAATTATTTGTTTAAGGGCTTATCCGGCTTAATGTAGACAGGGCTTTAGTTGCACAGGAGTGACATCATACCAAGCTACTTGGGTGCCTAGTAAGTGATGTAATAGTCAGGAAATACTTTGATATTATTACCACTTTGCTCACATTGTATCTTGCAAAAAAAGTTGAATATCTCAGAAACATAATTGTTTGGGACGGGGAAAACGTTTTACCATGATTGAATTTGATAAGAAGCGAGATAATATAACATTTTATGCTAACAATATTCGACAAATTAAAATAAACAATTTAAATACAATTAATATTTTCGTGACCCAGGATCTTTCCTTCGCCAAGTTTTGTGAAAATGGTGTGAAAATCAGCTTATAACTGAACAGACAAAGGTAATCTGACAGTGTTTTGAAAGTTCTGGCCAGAATTGTTGACACCTATATTATAATTTCAAGTAACAAATCTGAAAATGAACAGTAACATGCCAGGAACAGTCTACATTCAGAGGTGTCAAACTCATTTCCATTGAGGGCCACGTTTCAGTTACGATTTTCTTCAGAGGGCTGTTGGAACAGTCAATATATATAAATAAACTGTATTGTTGCCTCATTATCACACAATTGTATATTCATTTGGTTATAATGGTTAACTTGCTTAACATTAACTTAACATTGCAACTTTTTCTAAATACCTGTAAGCTTTTTTATTCCATTTTTGTTATGTTTTTGCTTATTTTAATAGTTTTTTTAGAATGTGCCGTGGGCCTTTAAAACATTAGCTGCGGGCCGCAAATGGCCTCTGGGCCACACTTTTGACACCCCTGCTATAAATAATAAAAAATTAAATCTAAGTCTATCGATAAAAAGCAGAGTCTGGCGACGCATGCGCGTTTATCAAAAATGCACAGTCAGCATCTCTGCCTCAGTAAACAATGACGGTGATGACGTCAGCGATGCGAGCGACACTTGCTAACCTGTCAGCCACTTCTCCAAGAGACTCTTTTTGAACACTCCTCGCACATTAACACTTCAAAAGGCACATATTTGTCTCGTTTGTTGACCTGCAAAATATGTTTTTGGGGTGGAGGAGTCTGGTCGGGTGCTGGTTAGCTTGAAGCTAACAGCTAGCCTGTCTCCGTCCTTGAACGATGTCGATCCAGCGGCAGATAAAAGTTAAGTTTCCATGGACTCAAAAAGACTAAAACAACTCATTTACTGGAGACATGGCACAGGATGAAGTTAAAAAGGTTGACTTTACACTCACCTTAGTGTTTCCCATGAAGTCTTTCTTTTGCCAGCTCCTCGCGGTAAAGTTGTCCGAGTGCAAACTGAGGCAGTATTTGTTCGGCGAATCAAAATTTCCGATCAATAAAAACGCAATAAACGGGGACAGAAATTTGACCCGGCAAATATAAACAAAACAAAACACCAGCAGAAAGCGATAATCGATAAAATAAAATAAAAACAAGCAAACCGGGCAGTAGAACAAAAAAAAATCTGCGGGCTTCCGGAATTGCGCGTCCTGTTTGATTTCAATGCCTAAAAAGACATAAAAAGTGCGTAAACGCCAACACTGACACTACTTGTATAAATAAAGAAGTTGAACAAATGACTGTAGACTCCATCTGCAATAAACAAGCTACAGCAACACCTTAGTTACATAAGTCACATAACGGGAAAAAAAAGTAATTGCGTAGAGGACTTAAAGGGGAGCCTTGAGGAACGCCTCAGTTATGTAAATCACATGTTTGGAACCGGGTGTTCTACGTTTGCTAAATGTAAACATGTTTAGAGTGGTCCAAGTTCCTATAGTGCAGGTATTTTCAAACTGTGGTACATGTACCACTAGTGGTACGCCAAACGATTACTTGTTTTAAGTACAGTGTTTTATTTTCCTGTATTCAAAAACAGTGTTACTGTTCAAACTGTGTGTAATGTTACAGTGGCCAACATATTAAATAGACTTATTGCCTAAAGTTAAAGTTAAAGTACCACTGATAGTCACACACACTAGGTGTGGTGAAATTAACCTCTGCATTTGACCCATCCCCTTGTTCCACCCCTGGGAGGTGAGGGGAGCAGTGAGCAGCAGCGGGGGGCCGCACTCAGGAATCATTTTGGTGATTCAACCCCCAATTCCAACCCTTAATGGATGGAAATGGGTCCCATTTTATAGTCTTTGGTATGACTTTGGAACTCACGACCTACCGATCGCAGGGCGGACCCTCTAACCACAAGGCCACTGAGCAGGTCTTTAATCAAACCTCTGTCTTGTTTTTAAAAGTCCCACCTCGCTGGCAAGAACTCTGAAAAGTTCCTGAAGAACTAAATCTACCCGGGTAGTTTTTGGTGGCCACACAGGGGCAACTTTATTTACCCAGGTAAATGGGAAAGTTCCTGTAAAATTTCCTGCGACGGAAAAGGGCCTATTGGTAGCGATGTACTTACGATGTACTTACAATGTACTTACATTCATTTCAATCAATCAATCAATCAATCAAATTTTACTTATATAGCCCGAAATCACAAGTGTCTAAAAGGGCTGCACAAGCCACAACGACATCCTCAGCTCAGATCCCACACCAGGGCATCAAGAAAAAACTCAACCCAATTGGATGACAATGAGAAACTTTGGAGGGGACCGGTGCAACGGTGCAACGGACGTCGAGTGGATCTAGTTAATAGTGTGAGAGTCCAGTCCATAGTGGATCTAACATAATAGTGTGAGAGTGCAGTCCATAGTGGATCTAACATAATAGTGTGAGAGTGCAGTCCATAGTGGATCTAACATAATAGTGTGAGTGCCCAGTCCATAGTGGATCTAACATAATAGTGTGAGAGTCCAGTCCATAGTGGATCTAACATAATAGTGTGAGAGCCCAGACCATAGTGGGTCTAACATAATAGTGTGAGAGCCCAGACAATAGTGGGTCTAACATAATAGTGTGAGAGTACAGTCCATAGTGGATCTAACATATTAGTGTGAGAGTCAAGTCCATAGTGGATCTAACATAATAGTGTGAAAGCCCAGTCCATAGTGGATCTAACATAATAGTGTGAGAGTCCAGTCCATAGTGGATCTAACATATTAGTGTGAGAGTCAAGTCCATAGTGGATCTAACATAATAGTGTGAGAGCCCAGTCCATAATGGATCTAACATAATAGTGTGAGAGTCCAGTCCATAGTGGATCTAACATAACAGTGTGAGAGTCCAGTCCATAGTGGATCTAACATAATAGTGTGAGAGCCCAGTCCATAGTGGGTCTAACATAATAGTGTGAGAGCCCAGTCCATAGTGGATCTAACATAATAATGTGAGAGCCCAGTCCATGGTGGATCTAACATAATAGTGTGAGGGTCCAGTCCATAGTGGATCTAACTTAATAGTGTGAGAGCCCAGTCCATAGTGGATCTAACATAATAGTGTGACAGTCCAGTCCATACTGGATCTAACATAATAGTGTGAGAGCCCAGTCCATAGTGGATCTAACATAATAGTGTGACAGTCCAGTCCATAGTGGATCTAACATAATAGTGTGAGAGCCCAGTCCATAGTGGATCTAACATAATAGTGTGATAGCCCAGTCCATAGTGGATCTAACATAATAGTGTGATAGCCCAGTCCATAGTGAATCTAACATAATAGTGTTAGAGTCCAGTCCATAGTGGATCTAACATAATAGTGTGAGAGTCCAGTCCATAGTGGATCTAACATAATAGTGTGAGAGTCAATTTCATAGTGGATCTAACATAATAGTGTAGGAATCCAGTCCATAGTGGATCTAACATAATAGTGTGAGAGCTCAGTCCATAGTGGATCTAACATATTAGTGTGAGAGTCAAGTCCATAGTGGATCTAACATAATAGTGTGAGAGTCCAGTCCATAGTGGATCTAACATAATAGTGTGAGAGTGCAGTCCATAGTGGATCTAACATAATAGTGTGAGAGTGCAGTCCATAGTGGATCTAACATAATAGTGTGAAAGTTCAGTCCATAGTGGATCTAACATAATATTGTGAGAGCCCAGTCCATAGTGGATCTAACATAATAGTGTGAGAGTCCAGTCCATAGTGGATCTAACATAATAGTGTGAGAGCCCAGACCATAGTGGGTCTAACATAATAGTGTGAGAGTACAGTCCATAGTGGATCTAACATATTAGTGTGAGAGTCAAGTCCATAGTGGATCTAACATAATAGTGTGAAAGCCCAGTCCATAGTGGATCTAACATAATAGTGTGAGAGTCCAGTCCATAGTGGATCTAACGTAACAGTGTGAGAAACCAGTCCATAGTGGATCTAACATATTAGTGTGGGAGTCAAGTCCATAGTGGATCTAACATAATAGTGTGAGAGCCCAGTCCATAGTGGATCTAACATAATAGTGTGAGAGTCCAGTCCATAGTGGATCTAACATAACAGTGTGAGAGTCCAGTCCATAGTGGATCTAACATAATAGTGTGAGAGCCCAGTCCATAGTGGGTCTAACATAATAGTGTGAGAGCCCAGTCCATAGTGGATCTAACATAATAATGTGAGAGCCCAGTCCATAGTGGATCTAACATAATAGTGTGATAGCCCAGTCCATAGTGAATCTAACATAATAGTGTTAGAGTCCAGTCCATAGTGGATCTAACATAATAGTGTGAGAGTCCAGTCCATAGTGGATCTAACATAATAGTGTGAGAGTCAATTTCATAGTGGATCTAACATAATAGTGTAAGAATCCAGTCCATAGTGGATCTAACATAATAGTGTGAGAGCTCAGTCCACAGTGGATCTAACATAATAGTGTGAGAGTCCAGTCCATAGTGGATCTAACATATTAGTGTGAGAGTCAAGTCCATAGTGGATCTAACATAATAGTGTGAAAGCCCAGTCCATAGTGGATCTCACATAATAGTGTGAGAGTCCAGTCCATAGTGGATCTAACGTAACAGTGTGAGAAACCAGTCCATAGTGGATCTAACATATTAGTGTGAGAGTCAAGTCCATAGTGGATCTAACATAATAGTGTGAGAGCCCAGTCCATAGTGGATCTAACATATTATTGTAAGAGTCAAGTATATAGTGGATCTAACACAATAGTGTGAGAGCCCAGTCCATAGTGGATCTAACATAATAGTGTGAGAGTCCAGTCCATAGTGGATCTAACATAACAGTGTGAGAGTCCAGTCCATAGTGGATCTAACATAATAGTGTGAGAGCCCAGTCCATAGTGGGTCTAACATAATAGTGTGAGAGCCCAGTCCATAGTGGATCTAACATAATAGTGTGAGAGCCCAGTCCATGGTGGATCTAACATAATAGTGTGAGAGTTCAGTCCATAGTGGATCTAACATAATAGTGTGAGAGCCCAGTCCATAGTGGATCTAACATAATAGTGTGACAGTCCAGTCCATACTGGATCTAACATAATAGTGTGAGAGCCCAGTCCATAGTGGATCTAACATAATAGTGTGACAGTCCAGTCCATAGTGGATCTAACATAATAGTGTGAGAGCCCAGTCCATAGTGGATCTAACATAAAAGTGTGAAAGTCCAGTCCATAGTAGATCTAACATAATAGTGTGAGAGTCCAGTCCATAGTGGATCTAACATAATAGTGTGAGAGCCCAGTCCATAGTGGATCTAACATAATAGTGTGATTGCCCAGTCCATAGTGAATCTAACATAATAGTGTTAGAGTCCAGTCCATAGTGGATCTAACATAATAGTGTGAGAGTCCAGTCCATAGTGGATCTAACATAATAGTGTGAGAGTCAATTTCATAGTGGATCTAACATAATAGTGTAAGAATCCAGTCCATAGTGGATCTAACATAATAGTGTGAGAGCTCAGTCCACAGTGGATCTAACATAATAGTGTGAGAGTCCAGTCCATAGTGGATCTAACATAATAGTGTGAGAGCCCAGTCCATAGTGGATCCAACATAATAGTGTGAAAGTCCAGTCCATAGTGGATCTAACATATTAGTGTGAGAGTCAAGTCCATTGTGGATCTAACATAATAGTGTGAGAGCCCAGTCCATAGTGGATCTAACATAACAGTGTGAGAGTCCAGTCCATAGTGGGTCTAACATAATAGTGTGAGAGTACAGTCCATAGTGGATCTAACTTAATAGTGTGAGAGCCCAGTCCATGGTGGATCTAACATAATAGTGTGAGAGTCCAGTCCATAGTGGATCTAACATATTAGTGTGAGAGTCAAGTCCATAGTGGATCTAACATAATAGTGTGAGAGTCCAGTCCATAGTGGATCTAACATAACAGTATGAGAGTCCATTCCATAGTGGGTCTAACATAATAGTGTGAGAGTACAGTCCATAGTGGAGCTAACATAATAGTGTGAGAGCCCAGTCCATGGTGGATCTAACATAATAGTGTGAGAGTCCAGTCCATAGTGGATCTAACATAATAGTGTGAGAGCCCAGTCCATAGTGGATCTAACATAATAGTGTGAGAGCCCAGTCCATAGTGAATCTAACATAATAGTTTGAAAGTCCAGTCCATAGAGGATCTAACATAATAGTGTGAGAGCCCAGTCCATAGTGGATCTAACATAATAGTGTGAGAGCCCAGTCCATAGTGGTTCTAACATAATAGTGTGGGAGTCCAGTCCATAGTGGATCTAACATAATAGTGTAAGAGTCCAGTCCATAGTGGATCTAACATAACAGTGTGAGAGTCCAGTCCATAGTGGATCTAACATAATAGTGTGACAGTCCAGTCCATAGTGGGTCTAACATAAAAGTGTGAGAGCCCAGTCCATAGTGGATCTAACATAGTAGTGTGAAAGTCCAGTCCATAGTGGATCTAACATATTAGTGTGAGAGTCAAGTCCATAGTGGATCTAACATAATAGTGTGAGAGCCCAGTCCATAGTGGATCTAACATAATAGTGTGAGAGCCCAGTCTATAGTGGATCTAACATAATAGTGTGAGAGTCCAGTCCATAGTGGATCTAACATAACAGTGTGAGAGCCCAGTCCATCGTGGATCTAACATAATAGTGTGAGAGTCCAGTCCATAGTGGATCTAACATTGTAATGTGAGAGTCCAGTCCATAGTGGATCTAACATCAAAGTGTGAGTGCCCAGTCCATAGTGGATCTAACATAATAGTGTGAGAGCCCAGTCCATAGTGGATCTAACATAATAGTGTGAGAGTCCAGTCCATAGTGGATCTAACATAATAGTGTGAGAGCCCAGTCCATAGTGGATCTAACATAATAGTGTGAGAATCCAGTCCATAGTGGATCTAACATAATAGTGTTAGAGCCCAGTCCATAGTGTATCTAATATAATAGTGTGAGAGTCCAGTCCATAGTGGATCTAACATAATAGTGTGAGAGCCCAGTCTATAGTGGATCTAACATAATAGTGTGAGAGTCCAGTCTATAGTGGATCTAATATAATAGTGTGAGAGCCCAGTCCATAGTGGATCTAACATAATAGTGTGAGAGCCCAGTCCATAGTGGATCTAACATAATAGTGTGAGAATCCAGTCCATAGTGGATCTAACATAATAGTGTTAGAGCCCAGTCCATAGTGTATCTAATATAATAGTGTGAGAGTCCAGTCCATAGTGGATCTAACATAATCGTGTGAGAGTCCAGTCCATAGTGGATCCAACATAATAGTGTGAGAGTCCAGTCCATAGTGGATCTAACATAACAGTGTGAGAGTCCAGTCCATAGTGGATCTAACATAATAGTGTGAGAGTCCAGTCCATAGTGGATCTATCATAATAGTGTTAAAGTCCAGTCCATAGTGGATCTAACATATTAGTGTGAGAGTCAAGTCCATAGTGGATCTAACATAATAGTGTGAGAGCCCAGTGTATAGTGGATCTAACATAATAGTGTGAGAGTCCAGTCCATAGTGGATCTAACATAATAGTGTGAGATTCCAGTCCATAGTGGATCTAACATAATAGTGTGAGATTCCAGTCCATAGTGGATCTAACATAATAGTGTGAGAGTCAAGTCCATAGTGGATCTAACATAATAGTGTGAGAGTCAAGTCCATAGTGGATCTAACATAATAGTTTCAGAGTCCAGTCCATAGTGGGGCCAGCAGGGGATCATTGAGTGGAGACAAGTCAGCATTGCAGAGACGTCCCCAACTGATGCACAGATGAGTGGTCTACCCCGGGTCCTGACTTTGGACAGCTATCGCGTCATCCGTGGTCACCTAATAACCTCTCCACGCAGGAGAGGGGGGCAGAGCAGAAAAGAGACGGCAGATCAACTGGTCTAAAAGGAGGGTCTATTTAAAGGCTAGAGTATACAAATTAGTTTTAAGATGGGACTTAAATGCTTCTACTGAGGTAGCATCTCTAACTGGAGGGCATTCCAGAGTACTGGAGCCCGAATAGAAGAACGCTCTATAGCCCGCAGACTTTTTTTGGGCTTTGGGAATCACTAATAAGCCGGAGTTCTTTGAACGCAGATTTCTCACCGGGACATATGGTACAATACAATCAGCAAGATAGTGCGCACACAAAAAAATGGCGGTTAAATTCATCACAGCGTGGGGATAGGAGGTTGTCACGATATCAAGCCGTCCAATAGACGTCATTCATCACTGATTACCGATCACTGACAAATATTGTCATCTTCTTTCACTCGCCCACTGCCGTCTGGTGCGGTGAGGGTGAACGCGCACCTGTGCGCCTCCTGTGTACTCGCACAATGAGGCTCTCTGTTGGAAACCGCGGCGTGTCCCATCATACATTTCTTCTGGAGGTTCCTCCTAGTTTGCTGCTCTCTCAAGTCTCTCTTTGTCTTGCCTCACTGGTTGGAAAATACCTAGGGTGAGAGACGGACTGTGAGAGGGATGAAATGCTGGGAGATAGCTGTCCTTTCATAGCGTCTTGCTGATTAGAGCGCTCTAATCATTTGGCTTGAGAGCAGACGGCACAGCTCAAGGAGGGAGGAATGCCTTTGCTCTCGTCTTAGCCCCGCCGACCTACTGTAGTGCTAAGTGTGTGTGCGGTGTGTGTGTGTGTGTGTGTGTGTACCGATGTGGTGTGTACCGATGTGGCGTATAACCTGTGTTGAGTGTGCCACAGGTGCACACAACACACACACACACACACACACACACACACACACACACACACACACACACACACACACACACACACTTGTATGTGAAAGCTCTCTGCTGTCTGTGTTAGAGATGCCGATACATGTTTTAAAATGTAATATCGGAAATTATCAGTATCGGTTTCAAAAACAGTAAAATAAATGCCTTTTTGAAACGCCGCTGTACGGAGTGGTACACGGACGTAGGGAGAAGTACAGAGCGCCAATAAACCTTAAAGGCACTGCCTTTGTATGCCGGCCCAATCACATAATATCTACGGCTTTTCACACACACGCAAGTGAATGCATAGCATACTTGGTCAACAGCCATACAGGTCACACTGAAGGTGAGCGTATAAACAACTTTAACACTGTTACAAATATGCGCCACACTGTGAATCCACACCAAACAAGAATGACAAACACATTTCGGGAGAACATCCGCACCGTAACACAACATAAACACAACAGAACAAATACCCAGAAGCCCTTGCAGCACTAACTCTTCAGGGACGCTACAATATACACCCCCCGCTACCCCCCGCCCACCTCAACCTCCTCATGCTCTCTCGGGGAGAGCATGTCCCAAATTCCAAGCTGCTGTTTTGAGGCATGTTAAAAAAATAATGCACTTTGTGACTTCAATAATAAATATGGCAGTGCCCTGTTGGCATTTTTTTCCATAACTTGAGTTGATTTATTTTGGAAAACCTTGTTACATTGTTTAATGCATCCAGCGGGGCATCACAACAAAATTAGGCATTATAATGTGTTAATTCTGCGACTGTATATATCGGTATCGGTTGATATCGGAATCGGTAATTAAGAGTTGGACAATATCGGAATATCGCATATCGGCAAAAAATTATATTATCGGACATCTGTAGTCTGTGTTTATATGCGTGTCAGTCTAAACCCGCGGCTCTTTAGTAGAGCCCTGGTGGCTCCATTGAGCTTTTTCAAGAATAGAAAAACATAACTGAGGCGTTCCTCAAGGCACCCCTTTAAGTCCACTCCTTATTTGCAATTTACTTTCCTAATGTGGTGTATTAGGGCTAAGGCTAAGGCGGGGGGTCAGCAACCCGCGGCTCTATATCTTTAGCGCCGCCCTAGTGGCTCCCTGGAACTCTTTCAGAGATGTGTGAAAATGGAAAAAAGATGAAGAAAAAAAACACGTTTTTTGTTGTAATATCGTTTCTGTAGGAGGAAAAACACAACACAAACCTTCCTAATTTTTTTAAAAAGGCCCACTGTTTTAACAGGATTATGTTTATGTTTCACTGATCAATCAATCAATCAATGTTTGTTTATATAGCCCTAAATCACAAAAGTCTCAAAGGGCTACTAATTTCAGCGGCTCTTGAACTCACCGTTGTGAGGACTGTGACTCAACAGTTTGCTTAAATGTACAAGACTCTTATGTTTGCAGGGGGAGTATACCACAAGAGACCACAAGAGAGCGTAGTTGCTCTATGAATTTATTTAAATATATGCTATATATATATAAATAATAACAAAACAATATTATTAATTAAACAACAAGGGAATGGAGTGTGACAAAAACCCAAAGGGTGTGTGGTGTGAGACTATGTATGGAAATTACTTGTTGAGTGTTCACCGTGAGTGTTGAGGGATGAAGCGGACAAGTCCAAAGGGGCTAGGCAGAAGAAGGTCCGTGAGGCAGGCAGGTTGTCGGGGAATATAGCGAGGCGTCAAAAGGGTCCGTGTCCAAAGCGCGGGGGGGGGGGGGGGGGGGGCTCGAGGATCGAGGGAGGCAGTCCAAAGTCCAAAGGGGAGTCGAGGCACACAGCTCGGTCACGGAAGACACGGGAAGCAGGTAAACAGAGAACTACGTTCCGGCGCAGGATCTTCGGGTCCGCTGGTCTTTATACCGCTCGCCTGCATCAGTCCCAGGTGTGCTGATTGCTGATCGCCTGTGGCCGCCAGAGCGAGCAGGGGCGTGTCTTGTGGAGGCGCCGGCAGAGCTTGCAGCAGCGGGAGTGCGCATGCGCCGTGACAAAGACGTGTTTTATGACACCCCTTCTTTGTCTCATTTTGTCCACCAAACATTTTATACTGTGCGTGAATGCACAAAGGTGAGCTTTGTTGATGTTATTGACTTGTTGGAGTGCTAATCAGGCATATTTGGTCACTGCATGACTGCAAGCTAATCGATGCTAACATGCTATTAAGGCGAGCTGTATGTACATATTGCATCACCATGCCTCGTTAGTAGGTATATTTGAGCTCATTTAATTTATTTTACATATGTCCTCTATGTATTTAGTTTATTTTTGTCTCATGACACATTATCTGTATGTAATATTGGCTGCGTTTCTGATAGTTGTTTTAAAAACGTTACCCAGCTTGCAAAAATGTAATAAAGAAGAAGAAGACAGTCTTCCTTTAACTTGGACACACACGTCTATATCTTTGCCATTCTAAGTCATTTCCAGGAGTTATCTCACCCTCTGAGAAGTTTTACTAATGTTTTCCAATGTTGTAAAAATGTGTAGAGTAAATATTACATTTCAACATTTCTGTCAACGAAGATGTGCGTCAGCCTGCGACACATAGTCATTTTGATAGTAGGCTAATACAGCTAATATATACACTTACATCATGTGTTGCCATCATTATCAAAACTTATGTAAGTCTTAAAAATGTTTGCGGCTCCAGACCGATTACTTTTTTGTATTTGTGGTCCAATATGGCTCTTTCAACATTTTGGGTTGCCGACCCCTGGTCTAAATACACCACCAGCCTGTGACTCCTTTGTAATCACGCATACAAACACACACACACACACACACACACACACACACACACACACACACACACACACACACACACACACACACACACACACACACACACACACACACACACACACACGCCTTTTATTCAGAACAGTGTTTCTCTGTAGCAGATCTTATCTGGTCCACTCCTTGTCTGAAAGCTTGATGTCTCATCAGAACCAGGGAGATGGGTACAGATAAAGATTAAATGACGATGTGGGTTTGGCATCAGGTGCTAATCTAAATTGTGATGCGTGTGTGCCTGGGTGTGTGTGTGTCTGTGCTTGTCTGCAGGCGTGCTTTTGACACCCTTTAATATGTTTTCATGCCAGAAAGCTACGAGGCAAAAATGATCCAAGAATGTTATAAAAAGCTTTTTACAGGCAAGCAAAAAAACGATTGGCCAAGGTTTAAAATTTGCTGCCGACAAATTCATTTATCAGCAGGCACAAGACTTTGAAACAACGTTGAGAACTTGTTGGATTAGGTCGGGGGTCAGCAACCCGCGGCTCTCGAGCGGCATGCAGCTCTTTAGGGCCGCCTTAGTGGCTCCCTGGAGCATTTTTAAAAAAAGGATTGAAAATGGAAAAAGATGGGGGGGGGGAATACAAACAAATGCACCAGTTTGTTTACATGTAAAATCTTTCACTCCTCCTTTGTCTCATATTGTCCACCAAACGTTTTACGCTGTGCATGAATGCACAAAGGTGTGCTTTGTTGATGTTATTGACTTGTTGGAGTGCTAATCAGGTGAATTTGGTCAGTGCATGACTGCAAGCTAATCAATGCTAACATGCTATTTAGGCTAGCTGTATGTACATATTGCATCATTATGTCTCGTTTGTAGCTATATTTCAGCTCATTTAATATCCTTTACTTTTATCTTTTTTCTAGATAATTTAGTTTTGCATGTCTCATGACACATTATCTGCATGTACTATTGGCTGCATTTCTGATAGTTGTTTGTGTGCCATGTTGTTCCAGACCACAGCAAACATTACCTAGCTAGCCAAAGATTGTAATAAATGCATTAGAAGAAGAGAGCCTAAAGTTTCCTTTAACTAGGACACACACATGTATATCTTTGGCCATTAAAAGCTAGTAATTTCCAGGAGTTATCTCACCTTCTGAGTAGCCTCTGATTTACTAATGGTTTATAATGTTATAAAAGTGTGTAGAATAAATAATAAATAAACATTTCAACATTTCTGTCAACAAAGATTTGCTTCAGCCTGCGACACATAGTCATTTTGATAGTAGGCTATTGTAGCTAATATAGACACGTCATGTGTTGCCTTCATTATAAGACTTATATACGGCTTGTAATTTTTTGCGGCTCCAGACAGATTTGTTTTTTGTATTTTTGGTCCAATATGGCTCTTTCATTGTTTATATATATATATATATATATATATATATATATATATATATATATATATATATATATATATAGAGTGAAATACCTTCTTTATAACTTCTTTGATAGTATTATTTAATCCACGTTCTAAAAGACGCAAGACTAGCCTGCTAAAGATGACTGCAGCAACATCAACACACAAAGATAATGTGTAGCCAAGATGAAAAAGAGGTCTCACTCTGTCATAAGAGCGTGTGATGTTAGCGGCATTAAATAGTGGGAATAGGAAGAATTATATCCAACGAAAAGTGTTAAAAGTTCATAATAAACTTAAAGGAAATGTCAGAGGAGAGTTTTTGTATATGAATGTCATTTTGTTTAATGCGTAAATTAGATAAAGGTTCTTTTTTTTTAATCAATCTATTACACGATCAATGGAAAAATGGCATTACTTCCAAATGTGTTTTGCCCAACATATAACATTAGTGCATCAATAAAGTGATATATTACATTATGATGTGTACATCATAATTCAAATCAAAACAACACTTACATGGAGGAAAATATAAGGCTGGGCAATATGGCTGAAAACCATAATTGCCAACCCTCCCGGTTTTACCGAGAGACTCCCGGAATTCAGCGCCTCTCCCGATAACCTCCCGGAAGAAATTTTCTCCCGATAAACTCCCGGAATTCAGCCGGAGCTGGAGGCCACGCCCCCTCCAGCTCAATGCGGACCTGAGTGGGGACAGCGGCGACAGTCTGTTTTCACCTCCGCTTTCCCACGATATAAACAGCATGCCTGCCCAATCACGTTATAACTGTAGAATGATCGAGGGCGAGTTCTTGGTTTCTTATGTGGGTTTATTGTTAGGCAGTTTCATTAACGTCCTCCCAGCGCGGTAACAACACACAACAACAGCAGTCACATTTTCGTCTACCGTAAAGCAGTTCGTCTGCCGTAAACAGCAATGTTGTGACACTCTTAAACAGGACAATACTGCCATCTACTGGATAGCCTCCGGAACACTGAAATTCAAGTATTTATTTTATTTATGTGTATAATGAAATATATATATATATATATATATATATATATATATATATATATATATATATATATATATATATATATATATATATATATATATATATATATATATATATATAGCTAGAATTCACTGAAAGTCAAGTATTTCATATATATATATATATATATATATATATATGAAATATATATGAAATACTCGAGTTGGTGAATTTTAGCTGTAAATATACTCCTCCCCTCTTAACCACGCCCCCAACCACGCCCCCGCCCCCCAACCACACCCCCGCCCCACCTCCGACCACGCCCCACCCCACCCCCCGGAATGGGAGGTCTCAAGGTTGGCAAGTATGCTGAAAACTGTATCACGATATACATTTTTAATATTGGTTTATAGATAATTTATATTTTTTATGACCTATTGAAAATGTGGACCAGGAGAAAAATGATTCCCGGGCGCGGCGCCGCTGCTGCCCACTGCTCCCCAAGGGGATGGGTCAAATGCAGAGGACAAATTTCACCACATCTAGTGTGTGTGTGACAATCATTGGTACTTTAATCTTTAATCTTTAAATACATTAAATGTTAACATTTATATTTAAAGTGTAACCTTCCTCTGATTATAATCCCATCAGCTATCAAGGCAGAAAGGAAAGGACATTTCCACACAACCATGGAAGCACTCAATCAATCAATGTAAACAAAATTCTATAATCACAATAAACACTTAAAAATAACCTCTTTAAATAATGTGCAAAAATAAGGAATGTGTAAGGCATGCTTAATAAGGCATAACAAAATAGTGCACAGTGTGAAAATGCAAATAACAATTTTTTGCAGGTTTACTGCCTAGACATTACAGCTGTGTAACATTTTATTTGGTCTGTTGTCCTTATTTAAGTGTGGAAATTAACTTATGCTATGCAGTAAATAATATTTAAATGTGATTAAACCAAATTATTATTTTAAAATAGCACATTGGTTATTATTTTTATTATTATTATTTTATACATAGTCCAAAACTTTAGTTCATACTTTGTGTTTCCATACATCCGAATAGGGAACAGACAAGGGTTTAAAGGAAAAGGTGAGCGCGGTGAAGGACTACGGTCTGTTAGGAAACAATACCCCTAAACTGCCGTACTGTCGAGTTGACTTCTCCTGTTTTATCCACAACGTCTGTGCTCTCTACAGCACTCATTTTTACTTTCTCTTCTCACTCCATGCAGAGAACCAACAGCAAGACGGTTGATACTGTTACACGATTGGCTGCTAGCGTGTCCCTCCCACCGCTCACTGAACACTTCCTGTTTTGTTAGGTTACCAGACTGCGAGTACCTTTGTTTATGCAACCAACCATGCTTCATTCTTTCCAGTTTCTTCCGACCCACCCCCAAAAACATAAATAAAACAATATATATACATATGTATATACGGGGCAGAATTAAACCCACCACTGGTCAAAGAAGCCGTAATGACATGAACATCGCACTTAAGAAAATAGCATATCAATTGTCAAGGGGAAAACAGACAAAACAAAAAAGGGGAAAAAATACAGGGGTCCAATTAAAAAAAAAAAGCTAAACCCAACCCAATATAGTTGATAATACAGTATGTTGAATACATTCTATATTATTTTATTTATGATTTTGCTCGTTTTTTGCAGCCTAAAATGCCTTTTTTCTTTCAAAAAAGTTGCGCAAAGGTTATTTTCTTTGAACATTTATTTTGTAACGTGTGGTCACATTAGGTATTTATTTTAAGAGCCTGTTACAGGTGAAACCAAAACACTTGCATATCGGGCAAACGTCCATTCAATTTAATTTTGTATGTAAAACTAATATGTGATATAAACTCATTACATGCAAAGTGAGATTTGTCAAGCCTTTATGTGTTATAATTCTGATCTTAATGACTTACAAATTTTTGAAAACCCACATTTTTAATTCTATGTTTTTATAGGCTGTAAACAATATTCGTCAAAATTATATATAAAGACAGCTTGAAATATCTTGAGTTGCAAGTTATGGGCTGATGTCATATATTAGTGTGGAGGGGGGCGTGGTCTGCGGGCCTGCCGTGGAGCGAGGTCTGGAAGGACGGGCCTCGAAGCACAGCTGGCAGGTGATTGGATTACCCAGCTGGGGATGATCATCAATCACCTGCCATGCTTATTAGCAGCAGCCGGGGCGAGACACGAGTGTTGGAGTTGGAGTTATTGAGCAGACGCGCACTGGACATTGCGAGGGACTGAAAAGTCACAGAGCGGAACTGGGTGTGTTTTCCTAGCCAAATAAAAAGACATTTCTAACACCAGACATCCAGGCTATCGTGGAGGTTTGTCGGCATCAGGTGGACCCACGGGAGGAAGACTTCCACAATTAGTTTCCCTTTGTAAATCAAATTGTTGGAATAAATAAAAGTTTGCACGAAAATCAAATTTTTACATTTTCACCTGTTTATTTTATTTAATGCCAATTTTTGTTGGGAGTTGTAGCAAGTCAGTTGTTAAAGTAAGCATTCTGTTATAAGCTTCGGTAAGAAGCTATAGAATAAGGCTGTTTATGTTATTCGCTTTATTTCTGGACCACTCTAGTCCAAGGCTTTTGACATGTTTCATCCGCTGGCATTTTCACACGTGAACGTGGTGCAACCATATTACTGGCACGCTCTTATTTTGAAGGCCTGACATTAACAGCTACAGTTTAAGTAATGCCGATGTTTCCAGAATGTTGCAGAGGGGAACGTAAGGGATGTGGTGGCCTGGAGTTGTTAATGTAAAGAATGCCAGCCATCTTAGTCGTGCCGTATAATGTTTGAAAGTCGACGTGCACATTTTAAGCAAAGCTCAGTGACAAATTTGTTTGGCAAAAATGTGCAGGGACATTGCAGGGATTGGACATAGTTGTAAGACCGCACATAACTCTCAGGCATTGTTTGAATTTGCAGGATTTGGCCCAATTGCAGCATTGTTAAGACCACACTATAAATTGTCTTTCTGCAGAGGACACTCCAAATTGTCGGTTTTCCTAATGCAGTATCAAGAGCAGCGTTGTGAAAATTTGTCTGAAAAAGTAACTAATTATATTTAATCGTTACTTAAACAAAACAGTACTTGAATTGCTTACTGAATTATTCTTTAACAAATGTAATTAATGTTGATGTAAATTATCTGTTAATGAAAATGAAAATGAAATATCTGGCATATGCTGTTGAGAGACGTTTCATGAGAGCAGAGTGTGTGTATGTGCCTTTAAAAGGCGGTGCCTGTTGCCATGTGACGTGTGGTGTCACCGAGAGCGCGCACAGAGCAGCAGTTTACCTCATCTGTGTTTGTTAGCTTCGCAGCGGCAGTTTGCCGGCACGCTTCGCCAGAACAACGGCAGTGGTGGCAGTGCTGTTGAATCTTGTTACTAAATTGTGTTAGCGCTAGTTAATGAAACGATTGAATGTGCTTTGATGGCTTTCTTGTCTCATGTCCACAAACAGAGTATTACAGGATTGCAAGCTCGCCACTTCAATCATTGATTTGTTGTTCATTATTCCCTCGTATAGTAGGAGTAGGAGTTGTAGTGCGCGTGGGTGTGTGTAAGTAACCTACAAGTTGTTTGCTGTGTGATGTTGCCTCTTCCTATTTACAAACCCCGTTTCCATATGAGTCGGAAAATTCTGTTGGATGTAAATATAAACGGAATACAATGATTTGCAAATAATTTCCAACCCATATTCAGTTGAATATGCTACAAAGACAACATATTTGATGATCAAACTGATAAACTTTTTTTTTTGTGCAAATAATCATTAACTTTAGAATTTGATGCCAGCAACACGTGACAAAGAAGTTGGGAAAGGTGGCAATAAATACTGATAAAGTTGAGGAATGCTCATCAAACACTTATTTGGAACATCCCACAGGTGTGCAGGTTAATTGGGAACAGGTGGGTCAACAAATGCGTGAGCAAATTGTTGAACAGAAAAAAACCTTTCTCAACCAGCTATTGCAAGGAATTTAGGGATTTCACCATCTACGGTCCGTAATATCATCAAAGGGTTCAGAGAATCTGGAGAAATCACTGCACGTAAGCAGCTAAGCCTGTGACCTTCGATCCCTCAGGCTGTACTGCATCAACAAGCGACATCAGTGTGTAAAGGATATCACCACATGGGCTCAGGAACACTTAAGAAACCCACTGTCAGTAACTACAGTTGGTTGCTACATCTGTAAGTGCAAGTTAAAACTCTCCTATGCAAGGCAAAAACCGTTTATCAACAACACCCAGAAACGCAGTCGGCTTCGCTGGACCTGAGCTCATCTAAGATGGACTGATACAAAGTGGACAAGTGTTCTGTGGTCTGACGAGTCCATATTTCAAATTTTTTTTGGAAACTGTGGACGTCGTTTACTGTGGACCAAAGAGGGAAAGAACCATCCGGATTGTTATAGGCGCAAAGTTGAAAAGCCAGCATCTGTGATGGTATGGGGGTGTATTAGTGCCCAAGACATGGGTAACTTACACATCTGTGAAGGCGCCATTAATGCTGAAAGGTACATACAGGTTTTGGAGCAACATACTGTATGTTGCCATCCAAGCAACGTTACCATGGATGCCCCTGCTTATTTCAGCGAGAAAATGCCAAGCCACGTGTTACATCAATGTGGCTTCATAGTAAAAGAGTGTGGGTACTAGACTGGCCTGCCCGTAGTCCAGACCTGTCTCCCATTGAAAATGACTGGCGCATTGTGAAGCCTAAAATACCACAACGGAGACCCCCGGACTGTTGAACAACTTAAGCTGTGCATCAAGCAAGAATGGAAAAGAATTCCACCTGAGAAGCTTAAAAAATGTGTCTCCTCAGTTCCCAAACGTGTACTGAGTGTTGTTAAAAGGAAAGGCCATGTAACACAGTGGGGAACATGCCATTTTCCAACTACTTTGGCACGTGTTGCAGCCATGAAATTCTAAGTTAATTATTATTTGCAAAAAATAAATAAAGTTTATGAGTTTGAACATCAGATATCTTGTCTTTGTAGTGCATCCAATTGAATATGGGTTGAAAAGGATTTGCAAATCATTGTATTCCGTTTATATTTACATCTAACACAATTTCCCAACTCATATGGAAACGGGGTTTGTAAAATCAAGTTTATTTTAGTGTCAAGCTGGTAGTTGCTTCCACCAGTACGAAGTTACTATCTGCATTGAACTTGCTGACATACAACCACATCAAAAGTTGCGGTTCACGTTACACCAACGCATCGGTGACAGCGTTGTAACGCACGTAAAAGTCATGACCGTATTTTCCGGACTATAAGCCGCTACCGTTATCCTAAGCTTTGAACCCTGCTGCTTATACAAAGATGCGGCTGGTCTATGGATTTTTCTTCGCGAATGGCCATCGTGTTTTGTATACAACAGCAGTAACACTGACACAGAGACTGAAAGGTTGTGCTATTGTTTGTGCTATGGCGCCATCTTTTGGGCGGGTTCCCTCCCTGCAGGTGCTGCGGGATGAAAGTCTACCGTATTTCCTTCTGTGAACTTCCTTGAACCTGAAGTATAAGTGCCGTTTCCGTCTTCTCGTCATCCATGGCGTTTCTACTTGTATGGTTTCTTAATTCTCAATGTTTTTTTAGATTTACAGTATAACTAAAGCAATTCATACTAAGTAAACCATTACATGTGTAATGTCTGTAGGAGTGTGTGGAAGTTGCGTCCTCGCAGTCCCACTATCAGAAAAGGCACAGGAGCCAAGCGTGCAGGTTTTAACAAGGATTTAATATACATAGGTTTTTATCACAATCTTTCTCCCGCAGAACGTGACTTTTCAGTCACGTCCGTGTCCTCTCTCCCCTCCTGCTCCCGGCCGCTTACTGTTAAAGACAACAGATGATTAAATTAACATGTACCACCTGTGAAATCTAATCACCTGCCAGCTGTGTCTCACCGTCAGCACTGCCACGCCCCCGTCTGATGGTGCTCTGTCCTCAGCACCATGGACAGAGGCGGTGACCTTTGCTCCTGCAGACAGCGCTGGCCACATCTCCCTCCACAGAGTGTCTTAATGCATATTTGTAAGTGCTATCGTAATTTAATCAAGCTGTTAACATTGTTAACATGTGCTAATTTGCTTACATGTTTACAAGTGTCTGTGTTAGTAATATTAACTTACAATGGCATTCCTTTTGTATTGTTTTAGTTTCACAGTAAATTTACCAAAACGTCACCGTGGAGTTATTGAGTTTGTTTAGCTGATTGGAGAGCTAGTTTCCGCAGCCAGTGGGTCCATGACGATGACTTCTGTTGTGTTTGATCGGCCGTTTTACTGCCGTGTTACAGGCAATAAATATCTAATTTCACAACCTATATATCTGCGGCTTATAATCCCCTGCGACTAATAGATAGATAGATAGATAGATAGATAGATAGATAGATAGTACTTTATTGATTCCTTCAGGAGAGTTCCCTCAGGAAAATTTAAATTCCAGCAGCAGTGTACAAAATTGTAAAAAGTAAATAATGGGGGTATAAATGCAGACAAAATAGAAAAATATTACAATAGAATAAAAATAAAAAGCAATGATGAGAATAAAAATATAACAGTAAAATAAGAATATAACAAGAAAAAACTAGGCAGTAGTGACCATGTTATGAAAAAGTATTTCACTGTTATTGTTTTGCATCCCCTGTCATCCTAGTACCCCCCCTGCCCCCCAGAGAGGAGAACATATGGAAACGTAATTTTTTTTCATCTATAATTTTGTGGGTGCGGCTTATACAAAACCCAAAACCAGTGAAGTTGGCACGTTGTGTAAATTGCAAATCCTTTTCAACCTATATTCAACTGAATAGACTGCAAATACAAGATACTTAACGTTCGAAGTAGAAAACGTTATTTTTTGCAAATATTAGCTCATTTTGAATTTGATGCCTGCAACATGTTTCAAAAAGCTGGCACAAGTGGCAAAAAAGACTTGGAAAGTTGAGGAATGCTCATCAAACACTTATTTGGAACATCCCACAGGTGAACAAGCAAATTGGGAACAGGTGGGTGCCATGATTGGGTATAAAAGCAGCTTCCATGAAATGCTCAGTCATTCACAAACAAGGATGGTGCGAGGTTAACCACTTTGTGAACAAATGCGTTAGCAAATTGTCCAACAGTTTAAGAACAACATTTCTCAACAAGCTATTGCAAGGAATTTAGGGATTTCACCATCTACGGTCCGTAATATCATCAAAAGGTTTAGATAATCTGGAGTAATCCCTGTAAGTGATGATATTACGGACCTTGGATCCATCAGGCGGTACTGCATCAAAAACCGACATCAGTGTGTAAAGGATATCACCACATGTTCTCAGGAACACTTCAGAAAACCACTGTCAGTAACTACAGTTGGTCACTACATCTGTAAGTGCTAGTTAAAACTCTACTATGCAAAGCCAAAGCCATTCATCAACAACACCCAGAAACGCTTTGCTGGGCCCGAGCTCATCTTAGATGGACTGATGCAAAGTGGAAAAGTGTTCTGTGGTCTGACGAGTCCGCATTTCAAATTGTTTTTGGAAATTGTGGACGTGGTGTCCTCCGGACTAAAGAGGAAAAGAACCATCCGGATTGTTATAGGCGCAAAGTTCAATAGCCAGCATCTGTAAATGTATGGGGGTGTATTAGTGCCCAAGACATGGGTAACTTACAAATCTGTGAAGGCACCATTAATGCTGAAAGGTACATACAGGTATTGGAGCAACATATGTTGCCATCCAAGCAATGATATCATTGACGCTCCTGCTTATTTTAGCAAGACAATGCCAAGCCACGTGTTACAACAGCGTGGCTTCATAGTAAAAGAGTGCGGGTACTAGATTGGTCTGCCTGTAGTCCAGACTTGTCTCCCATTGAAAATGTGTGGCACATTTTGAAGCATAAATACCATAACAGAGACCCCCGGACTGTTGAACAACTTCAAGAATGGGAGATAATTCCACTTCAAAAAATGGTCTCCTCGGTTCCCAAATGTTTACTGAGTGTTGTTAAAAGGAAAGGCCATGTAACACAGTGGTAAAAATGCCTCTGTGCCAACTTTTTTGCAATGTGTTGCTGCTATTAAATTCAAAGTTAATGATTATTTGCACAAAACATTTTTTTTCTCAGTTCGAACATTAAATATCTTGTCTTTGCAGTCTATTCAATTGCATGTAAGATGAAAAGGATTTGCAAATCATTGTATTCTGTTTTTATTTATGAATTACAGAACGTTTTGGGTTTGTGTATCGTCCGGAAAATACAGTAATTAGATTATTCGTTACTCGTGAAAGTTGTTATGTAACACCGTTTTTTTTGTAACACTGATCAAGAGCATTCCATTTTGCCTCAAGTGTTTCAAAACGTGTTTACCAACAATCAATAGGAGACAATTTCTGTTATAGTAGTATGGTTTTATATGCTCAAATTGAGAACACGCAATGCAAATCTGTAGTAAACGGACAACCTCACATGGGAGTGTTCTGTAGATAGTTAGTTATAAATCTGCAACAAAACAGGGGCCAAGTTTAAGACACAAACAGATGAGTGAAGGAAATTATCACACAACCTCATGATGACTGTCTAATTTCCCGCACTCAGGCCATCGGGAGGTTTCTGTTGCCAGAATCATGCACGAACACGTTTGCCAATAAGTCATCAAGGTTTTTCTCCCCAAGGGTCAAATTGTTCTTGCTGAAGGAGCATAGGTTAAGCATCTCGTGACGGAAACGGTCCTTAATATAAAAGTGCAGGTCGTCCAAATATCTCCTCACACATTGGACAACTAAAATAAGCTACACAGGAATTAGAAACCAGTGACAGGAATAAAACACCAAAACTGAAGATGCTCGCACTTAACCACAGATGGGATTACAGTACAGCTTTCATATCATTTATTGTGACAGTTATTGCTCAGTGTACTCAAACCTCTTGGAAACTTTACAGCGACGTTCTACGCAGTAAGGACACTTGTCTCTTGACAGCTATAAATACTTAGTGTGTAGTACTTGGGTGAAAAAAGGTCCCTAGGTCATTTTAGAGTTGAATATAAATAATCTATTAATTTTTATTTTTTTTTCCTTTTTTCAAAGTAGTTTATGGTTAGATAAAGAGATGTCCAATCATTTTGGACTGCCGATATTATCAGGCCGATAAATGCTTTAAAATGTAATATCAGAAATGATTGGTATCGGTTTCAAAAAGTACAGAGCGCCAATAAACCTTAAAGGCACTGCCTTTGCGTGCCGGCCCAATCACATAATATCTACAGCTTTTCACACACATGAGTGAATACAAGCATACTTGGTCAACAGCCATACAGGTCACACTGAGGGTGGCCGTATAAACAACTTTAACACTGTAACAAATATGCGCCACACTGTGAACCCACACCAAACAAGAATGACAAACACATTTCGGAAGAACATCTGCACCGTAACACAACATAAACACAACAGAACAAATACCCAGAACCCCTTGCAGCACTAACTCTTCCGGGACGCTACACCTACCCCCCCCCCCCACCTCAACCCCGCCCACCTCAACCTCCTCATGCTCTCTCAGGGAGAGCATGTCCCAAATTCCAAGCTGCTGTTTTGAGGCATGTTAAAAAAAAATAATGCACTTTGTGACTTCAATAATAAATATGGCAGTGCCATGTTGGCATTTTTTTCCATAACTTGAGTTGATTTATTTTGGAAAACCTTGTTACATTGTTTAATGCATCCAGCGGGGCATCGCAACAAAATTAGGCATAATGATGTGTTAATCCCACGACTATATATATCGGTATCGGTTGATATCGGAATCGGTAATTAAGAGTTGGACAATATCGGAATATCGGATATCGGCAAAAAAGCCATTATCGGACATCTCTAGTTAGATACCAAATATTGTATCAAAAACAATACAACATAATAGAGGTTTTCAACTACATTTTTTTGGGAGCCACATTTACAGAAAGCTAAGGACCTGGAGGCCAGACCTCTGCATTTGCTATTATTCAAACCAGCTTCCTATTTAGACATTTGATTTAGGTCTATTTATTTAGTCAGAGTTACAGGAGTGCTCTGCTATTTTTTAGGGACCTTCTGCAAAAATGTGAGTCCATCGCAAGTTTTTTAACTGGACTTGGGGGCCACTCGTTGAATAGCCCAAATGATGAAAAAGAGAGGACCTAAAATGGAACCTTGAGGAACACCACTAGTATAACAAAGACGTTTAACAAATGACTGAAGTAAACAAGCTCCAGCAAGACCTTAGTTCTGGGGTCGGCAACCCAAAATGTTGAAAGAGCCATATTGGACCAAAAATACAACATAAAAAATCTGTCTGGAGCCGCAAAAAAATAAAAGTCTTATAAAAGTGTTATACTGAAGGCAACACATGATGTAAGTGTCTATATTGGCTATATTCGCCTACTATCAAAGGCTGACGCAAATCTTCCCTGACAGAAATGTTGTATTCTAATTTTTATTCTACACATTTTTGCAACATTGGAAATCATTAGTAAAATGGAGGCTTCTCACAGGATGAGATAACTTCTGGAAATTACTGTCTTAGAAAGGCCAAAGGTATAGATGTGTGTGTCCAAGTTAAAGGAACTTCTTCTTCTAATGGATTTATTACAATCTTTGCAAGCTGGGTAACGTTTACTGTGGTCTGGAACAACACACAAACAACTATCAGAAATGCAGCCAATATTACATACAGCTGATGTGTCATGAGACATGCAAATATACATTAAATACACAGAAGACATAAGTAAAGGAAATTAAATGAGCTCAAATATACCTACAAACGAGGCATCATGATGCAATATGTACACGCAGCTAGCCTAAATAGCATGTTAGCATCGATTAGTCATGGATTGACCAAATATGCCTGATAAGCACTCCAGTAAATCAATAAAATCAACAAAGCTCACCTTTGTGCGTTCACGCACAGCATAAAATGTTTGGTGGACAAAATGAGACGAAGAAGGAGTGGCATAAAACACGTCTTTCTGTGGCAGCGTCGGAGAAAGTCGTACATGTAAAAAAAACTGTGATCAGTTCAAGGATGGCTGAAATTAGTAGGACCAAACGGCACTTGCCAAATACTCAGTGAAGCATGTATGACATAAACAGTGAGATTTCTAACAATTAGGAAGGTTTGTGTCATGTTTGTTCTCCTAAAGAAAATATATTAAAACGTTTTTTTCTTCTTCATCTTTTTCCATTTTCACACATCTCTAAAAGAGATCCAGGGAGCCACTAGGGCGGTGCTAAAGATCTAGAGCCGCGGGTTGCTGACCCCCCCGCCTTAGCCTTAGCCCTAGCCCTAATACATCACATTACGAAAGTAAATTGCAAATAAGGAGGGTACTTTAAGGGGTGCCTTGAGGAACGCCTCAGTTATGTTAATCACAATTTTGGACCAGTGTTTTATGTTTGCTAGCAAGATTAAAATGTAAATGCAAAAATATGTCAATATGTTTACAGTGGTCCAAGTTTCTCCATACAGCAGGAGCACTCTACTGTTTTTCAGGAATTTGCTGCAAAAATGTTTATTTGAGCTGAACACCGGGGTCGGTATGGTGTCATTCCTTGGCCAGATTTGTACCCTATTTTCATCTTGTTTTGCCAAGTCATGCTTTTCGATGATTTCTTTCTTTAATTCAGTGAATATCTTTCACACTCGCTTTTCCATTGTTGGAAAAATCAAGTCTTACTAAGGATTAGCTAAAGCTAGCAATGTTTTGGTCGTATATTGTGGGGTTCACTGTGAGGTTTGCTACGCCAACGAGCAATTGGCTCGTAACCCCAAATTTAGTTCAAAACCTAAAGCGAAAAAAATAGTTAAGAGCAGGGGCGTCACTAGCTTTTAAGGACAGGGGGGGCTTAGCCCCCAGGAGATGCACAGGATGCGAGCGAACTTATCGCACAAGCACAAAACTTCACAAACGGCTAACAAAGACTCAGAAATTAATCATTGTTATTATTATTATTTCAGTGGGTTTATTTTCAATCTGTGTTCAGTAGAACAACACACATGGGTTTGCACAGTGACATTTTGTTTTCATCATCAACAAGAAACAATGACTTGCATGATCCTTCAAGATACACTGAAACACAATGAAAGTCATGGCATTAGCCTCTATGTTAGTCATTCACAACATAGAGGCTAATGCCACCACTTTAGCTCACAATACAATAATTGTTTGTTCCCAAATATTTTGAAGTTGCACAGATTACATTTTGGGCACATATGTGACTAAAATGGTTGTAAATTCAAGCCCTGGAAATATTACTTAATTACTTGAATTAAAGTAATATCTGGATCGGGATAATTTGGCTTGTATATAATATATTTATATATATATATATATATATTATGGCAAGCTGTTAAGGAAATTAAATATATATGGAAGTCTGAATAGAAATGAGAAACTTTTATATATACTGTAAATAAGAAAGACTTAGAGTCCTGATCTGAAAAAGAGCCAAAGCTGTCAAAAAGCTTTTTTTTTCAAAGTGCAATGCTGAAACAAATAATGCAAACAATAAAATGTAACTTCCAGGGCTTGAGATTAACGTAGTCCCGTCGTCCCGGGGACGGTAAAAAAAATGCACGGCATGAAATTAAATGCTCCCCGGGACGATGGCTTCTAACCATTTTTTTTATTTTTATTTTTATGTATTTATTCATTTTACATTTTATATTAAATGTCTTGGTTTTTCCACCCTATCCTATGAAATGTTTAACAAGCCATCCTATAATAATACAACAGCTATTAATGTAACAATACAATAAAACAAATATATTTAATTATGTTTTTTTTCATTATTTTAACAATAGGCTAATGTATATTACTTTATATAGATTCTTTTATATAGATTCTACAAGAAACACACAACTTAAAAACTAAATTATTTACAATCGCAGACACAAGGTTCTTGTTCTGCAGTGCTGTGTGCTAATGTGATTCGTACACCTGCAGGACCGCAAGCAAGGTTGCATAGAAAATGCGGACTGGATTTTGAGTGATGTGGGCTTTTTCTATATGAACAAGTGGAATGGATTGGATACCGACGCACTAAAAGGGCTCTCTACCTTACGCTATGAGGGGAAACTGAGTGAATAATGACAGGTTATATGATTATTTATTTAAACTCATATTCAGGCCACTTTATAATGAATATGTCGGCATGTATTTGTAAAAAAAAAAAAAAAAAAAAAAAAAAAAAAGATTTTTTTTTTTTTAACACCAAATTATTTAGGGGGGGCTTAAGAACATTTTAGGGGGGCTTGTGCCCCCCTAAAATAGGCCTAACAACACCAATGGTTAAGAGACAGCTTGTATCCCCAAAAACCTGTGAGCGGGGATACTAATAAATTGAGGTACCACTGTGGAACGCATTACAACAGTAAAACTGCCATCATACAACAAGGAGTACAAGACCAATGGTTGGCTATTTTTAAATGACGATAAGTCTTGAACTATCAAAATAATGTAAATGGTTTCTAAATCTACAAACTCTGCACTTTTCAGTGATATAGAGGCTATTACAGTTGTCTTAGCAGCTCCAGGAAGATGATGCTTTGATAGAGACTATGGTTGTTGTTTCCAAGGCAGCCTGGGCCAATGTGATGGAGAGGGACAGTGAAGCAAGATTTTTACAATAAAGCTATATAGAAAATGTATCATTTAGCCAACATTTTTGTGTTTTTTTACTATTTTTTTGTGTACCGGTACCGGCACCAAAATGTATTTCGATATTTTTCAGATACTTTTCTAAATAAAGGGGACCACAAAAAAATGGCATTATTGGCTTTATTTAAAAAAAACAATTAAACATATGTTTCTTATTGCAATCAAAGAACAATTTTGGCCTTAAATAAAATAGTGAACATACAAGACAACCTGTCTTTTAGTAGTAAGTAAACAAACAAAGACTCCTAATTTAGTCTGCTGACATATGCAGTAACATATTGTGTCATTTATCATTCTATTATTTTGTGAAAACCATGAGGGACAAACTGTAAAAATGGATTATTAATCATTCATTTACTGTTAATATCTGGTTATTTTCCATTTCAACATGTTCTATCTACACTTCTGTTAAAATGTAATAATCACTTTTTCTTCTGTTGTTTAGATACTTTACATTAGTTTTGGATGATACCACAAATGTAGGTATCGAGCCGATACCAAGTAGTTGCAGGATCATACCATGGTCATATGCAAAGTCCTCATGTGTCCACGGACATATTTCCTGAGTTTATAAACATAATATGAATTTTTTTTAAAAGTAAAAAATTATCGATGTAATCATAGTAGTATCGACTAGATACTCTATTGTACTTTGTATAATTACAGTGGATGTCAGCCCTAGTGTGTTCACATACTCCTGACTGTCAATATGATATAGTTCATAGTTCATAATCCCAAATATTATATATATATACATATATACAGTATATATATATATATATATATATATATATATATATATATATATATATATATATATATATATATATATATACATATATACATATATACATACATATATATATATATATATATATATATATATATATATATATATATATATATATATATATATATATATATACATATATACATATACATATATACATATACATATATATATATATATGTATATATATATATATATATATATATATATATATATATATATATATATATATATATATATATATATATATATATATA